>NT_176638.1:632116-635261 GCF_000188095.3 Bombus impatiens
TGGAGAGGCAGGACAACAACAGTGCCAGCAGACACAGGCCCGTCCGTTTCGTGCTGGACCTTCCCGTCATTCCCTTGATCCTCTTTATCGCTGAAAAGAATCACGTCCGAGATTAACGAAAAGTATGGAAGAAAATGGTGGAGCATTCGCGGTGGTCTCTAAACCGATCGGGAATTCGACATCGCGAGTAGCAAACACGTTAGAAGAGAGAATAGATCGAACGAAATCGGTCGGTCGTACTGAAACAGAGTGGGTCCTTGTATGGAATTAAATTAAAAATTGAATTTTAATTGAAGTATAAAATAAATATAAATTCTCATATCATATTCTAAATATACATTTTTATTTACGTTCTTTTTCAATTTAAATATAGATTTGAATTTTAGATTAACTGAACTACTCCTAAAACGCATCGTACTTCACTTTTCTGCGTGTACTTTTATATGTATATCTGTCATGTTTTGTAACATAGAGTACCTGCCCGTTAATTGACTAAATAAATAAATAAGTAAATAAATAAATAAATTTGTTCGCCGGTTAGAAGATCAAGCGTATTTCGGAAGTTTCAATGTAATTTTCGTTTCCGGTTAGAAAACAGCGATCGTGCGTAAACGTGACAGAGACAAAACGAATTGGAATTTGGTCATGCATCGTTGTGCGGTTATCACCCTATTTACTCTTCATCCATCATTCATTCGAGCCAGGTGTACGCGTTGAAAATCGGAATAGTGTCAAACGGAGCCGAAAATGTCGACAAACTGAATGATTGACGCGTTCTGACAAACTCTGCCGATCAGCGGGGCAGAAAGGGAATACGAGAAAGAGAAACGAGAAGGGAATAGCGAGATTTCGATTCACGTGGATGTTTACTTCCGAGTTGAACAAACCATTAAACGTCGATTTATCTCCAGGATCGGTCCCTTTGTTTTTCTCCGACCCTTTCTTTTCTCGTTCGATCAAGGGTACAGTTATCGTCAGCTGTTTCGATCTCCTTAACCATCGTTATCGATCTGAAAAGTTGCACGACTTGCTCAATCGGCGATAAATTTGTTAAACTCGCAAACCCTAGCGAATACCGACACGGAATAGATACGTCGAAAAGTCTTGCTTCGCGTCTCATTTGTTACGCATTGCGAAATTTCGAGGTACACGTGCCTTTGGCACAGTGAACGAAGCGGTTCACCTCCGGACCGCATTCTCGATACCGTTTTCGCTCAGCTCGATGGAAGAATGTCCATGATGCTTTGTATACGCAAAGGACGACGCACGCGTTCCAGAGAAATAAGAAATTGATCATATCTGCAGTCAATGCGTCGCCATCGTCGTGAATCCCAGTGGCGTTCTTAATTGTTCAAAGCATAATCTTGGTGTTGCGCGTCGTTCATGGAATTCTGACGTATTAGCCTCATTTATTTAAGCCTTTATAACTGCTCAGTATGCGCTCGAAACCAAACAAATCTATTATTACAGAAAATGCCACGGACCGTTTTAGCCATGTAAGCCGTGTGTTATCCGCTGAAGTATGGGGAGATTAAACACAGCCAAACCTGGAGAGTAAATTTTCCGGCTCGTCGTCGATCGACTTGAATTTTCATTTGCCACTAACGAATGATTCTTTTTCATTTGTAATCGAGGCGAGTCACGAGCGAAATTAATCTATCGTTTTTTTGCGCGTTGGCGTAGTAAAAGAAGAAACGCGGGAAATAGAAGAAAAAAAAAGTAACGAGCGAAATTCCTCTCTGGTTGGTCTATGAACGGGATATCAGATAACGATATTCGACTTCGGTCCTTGTTTGCGATCTCGCGTAATCTTATCCAGCCCCTCTTCCGTACCCCGTTCCTCGAGTGACGCTTATCGCGCTAAGGGATAATCCTCGATGACCCAAGAAACGCGCGTGAATTCATTCAGCTGAGTATTTTATCTGGCGACCCGAATGAGTTGTTTGAACAGATAAGATCAGGCGGGGTGCGAGCAATTGCACTTTACATAATTCGGTTCGTCTACGACAAATCCGATTGAGAGTCATTTCGGACGCCTCTCTTCCTCCTTCACGAAGATTCTTTTCGCTGGTCCTTCTCTTCTGAACGAGCGAAGATACCGCTTTAAAATCTTCACAGAGGTAAGAGTCGCGTGATCAAAACGAGTGGAACCTTAATCACTGACGCGAATACATGTTGATTACGCTCCGACTATCTTCGAAGCGCTCGTTAACGAACGAGCAACGATCGTTTTTTTTTCGTTGATAAAAGAAAAAAGTAGGAATTATTGTGCATCGGGCTGGTGTATTTATTCGGCCGATAACGAGCCGCGATCGCTTTTTTTCGGCATTTACCGCGAAAAATTGCGAGATAACACGCGATTGTTCCAACTGGAACGGCCTTTATCCGAACGAGTGGATCGATCGACCGTGCGATGTAATCACCGGCCAATCTCACCACCTTCGATCGTATGCGTTCGATTTTATCCACGATCGGGATACGCGAACGCGCAATTCGCACGATTCTTCGCGATCGAATGGAGAAGTATCGCGTTGAAAACCGCGTCGGCAGAAACGACTAGTAAACAAAACGATTAACGATCGATTTGAGTGGAAGAAGCTATTTTAATCGGTTGGCGCGATGTCGTTGCAAGAATACTTCCTTGATCGCGAATAAAACTCAATCGAGATGGTCAATGAAAAACGGATTCCCTTGATTCCCGATCGATCTAAGCTGATGGAACTTAATAATCTTTCTCCGAAGAGCAACGTCAAAGAGCACAGACGTACGAATCCTACCTTATTTAACTTGAAAATGCTCCTCTCGACGAGGACGTCCTCGGAAAGCGATTGGGCGATCGAACGAACACTGCGATAATACCAAGGCTCGATCTCACTCGGACTTCAATTTTCTTCCCTTTTCTTTGTCTCCCTCGTTTAGCGAACGCGTATTTCGGCGAGTTTTTGGCAGAACGATGCGTGCTCGTAGAGTGAGCAGAGAGGGCTGTTGCACCCTCTATTATACCCTGAGCAGAATCCTCCACCACGCGCCACCTAGGCGCACCTCCTACCACCTGTAGGTCCGCGCTAGCACGAGGATATCTGTGCGTACAACGCCTACGTACATGCCATTCTCTTTTCCCTTTTCCTCCTTTTTCCTTGTTCCT
>NT_176638.1:635583-647330 GCF_000188095.3 Bombus impatiens
CCTTTCCGTCTATCAACAGTCCCGTGAAATAGCAGGATCACCGAAACTTCGTTTCGTTCACGTTACCTAATTAACGCGTATGCGTACGCGGATATGCCGCGAATTTCGGCAAATTTTCCAATTCGCTTTTACGTAACTGGTTTTCTTTGATTTCGTCGATCGCAATTTATGTAGCCCGCAGATCGACAGCAATTTCTTGCGCTTCGATATTTCATTAGCGATACTCGCGACAAATCACCATATAATACAAACATCTGTTAAATTCCACGAGATTGACGTCAGCGTGTGGAATAGGTGGTTAATTCCGTTCCGCGACTAATTCCACAGATTTTCGCGTTGTTTCGTTCGTACAAAATATTCGCGATCGAGCGAAAGAATAGAAACGCGCCCGGTTGCTTTACGAGTTTCTGGTACCCGCGCATCGCGATACGATTCGCTTCGTATCGCGCTGAAACCAAGTCAAACAATCGATTCTCATCGGTTTCCACGAATCGTTCACGAAAGAAAGAGAAAAAACAATCGGAGCTTCTAGCGCGATGAAAGTCGCTCACTCAGTCGTAAATCCGTAGGTACTATCGGTTAATTCTTGGGGGCGATAATTTTCTTTGCCTCGAGCCAACCTTGCATCCCTCGTGATGGTTTCAACGTAGCTAGCGTATTTTACTGGTGGCATTTCCCAGTAGTCGAAGCATCTGTAGCGAAATTCGACCGCAAAGGAATAACACGCCGTGAAAACTTGCTACCCACGTTCTAACGATTCCCGTTTCGCCCTCCCCTTCATTCGCGGTACCATGTCGCGGTTTTAGCGTCGTGACAAAGGATTCGAGAAACAATTTTCATTTTCTTCAACCATTCTTCATTCACGTTCTTTTCTTTTTTTTTTTTTTTTTTTTAACTAATTCTTGGGGGCGATAATTTTCTTTGCCTCGAGCCAACCTTGCATCCCTCGTGATGGTTTCAACGTAGCTAGCGTATTTTACTGGTGGCATTTCCCAGTAGTCGAAGCATCTGTAGCGAAATTCGACCGCAAAGGAATAACACGCCGTGAAAACTTGCTACCCACGTTCTAACGATTCCCGTTTCGCCCTCCCCTTCATTCGCGGTACCATGTCGCGGTTTTAGCGTCGTGACAAAGGATTCGAGAAACAATTTTCATTTTCTTCAACCATTCTTCATTCACGTTCTTTTCTTTTTTTTTTTTTTTTTTAACAGCTCTTTAAGGTTCTGACGTTTTGGCGTTCTGACGTCTCAGGCAACCGGATATCGAGCCGCGCGCTCCTCTTTCAGATCAAACCGATCATCGGGCAGAGGACGATTAAAAATTGATTAAAAAGTGCGTTCTTTGGATGGGGCACGATGGAAACGTCGCGCGTGCACTGATTTATTCGCGGATTCGATTCGTATCGCCGCTTACGAGCAACGCTCAATTAGCCCATCCCTCGGTTCCCCTTTTCGATCGTACGTTTTTCCAACTAATTTTGCTCGCGTAAAATATTACCGGTGTTTTGGAGATTGAAATTGCCGTTTGTTCTTCGTACTTCTCGTAGATACTCGGTAGAAACCAGAAATACATATCGCGAAATAAAGAAAGTAAAATATTTCCAAAAACTCTGATCTAATCGCAATGTTCGTGACGAATAATCGGAAAAGAAAGGAAGAAAGAGAAGAGACTAGCTAGAGAAAGACGCGTTCGTTTTCTTTTAATAAAGGACGATGCCGATCAGACGAGCGCGAAAAGTTGAATTTATATCTTCGTTATCGTATCTTCGTGTCATACGTTGTGAAGTTATATCTTCATAGAACGAGAAAAGCATCGTTAAGGTGTAAAGTGAAATGTCAACAAGGATGGCTCGCGGTCTCTTCTGTCTTCTCGATGAAAAGAGGAACGACGAATGTCGCGAGAATACACGGAATTCGATAGACGACCTCCCGCCACTATTAGTCAGTGTTTCAATACGACGACATCGATGCCGACCAATCGGCGCTCTAACCGACAATTACAGCCCCTCGTCGCTTATCGGCCTCGTTCAATTAACGGCCTCTTCTTATCAGCGCGATTCTCTTTTTTTCTCATTTCTTGGTAAATCGCACGCCCGGCAAAATGGCGCACCAGAAGCCTTCGATTTTTGCGTCGTACTTTCGCATCCTTCGCGACGAATAGCGCGCGTCCTTGTTCTCAAACGTTTGTTTACTTAAATTTAACCACTATCGATCACGAGTAATCGATAACTGATAAACTTCGCAATAATCCTCGCATCTCTTCTAGTTTTCGCCACGTCGGTGAGAAAAATTCGAGTACCGCGATTACATGTTTGTCGAGTGCGCGCTACGTTGGATATTTTTAGGATCAAAGTGTTGAAAACTCGGTAGAATTCGAAGCTCGAAAGAATGACGCAATCCAGCCGAAGGCCTTTCTGGAACGATATTACGACAATAATCGCGATTACGATGATTGCCAGGCGCAGCTCGAGAATTATCTTTTATGCGAATGTAAGCAGTTCTCGTTGCACAAGTGGAATAATACAGGATTGGAGTTCCTCGTTTTCGAGTACACCATCACCGATGCAAGTGCAACCAGCTAAAGAACGTCAGAGTTAGTCAAGGAATCGTTCGTTCTTCTGAAACTTGTATCGTATCTTTTCCTGCATTTTCAACATGTTTGTGACACTCTGCATTTCAATCGAGTCATTCACGTTCGCCCTGAACGAGCGAAGTGGAATGTTCACGAAACGTCGGAACAAAGAGCAACGTGTCGATAACGCGATCGAAACTCGACGAATTACAAATGTATTGTTCTATCGTATCGTTCAAAAACCAAAGGGGTGAACTTGGAGGAGTCGGTCGGTTCGAGCCGCGTCGCTTGACGTCGCGTCGGCTCGATTCTTGACATGGACTACTCGTTGCGTAAGCGTTTACCTGCACTCCTGACACTTCAATCCCTTTCACTTTCTTAGCTTTTAAGCTGGATTAGGGGTCGGAGTGGCATCAACGCCCAACGCTACGATTCACCGCTGTTTGCTTTCAATTTAGAGTGGAGTTGATGTAACAAAGAGAAGGGGAAAACTAAACGTTCGTTCCTTTATGGTTTTAAATTGCCTTCGCGTTCATTATTTCGCTGACGGTTTTCAGATCAATGTCGATGTCGGACGAGGAGAAGGAAGAGGAGAAGCCGTTCGCGGTGGAACGGGCAAAAAGCGGTCGCGCCAAGTGCAAAAAATGCAAGTGCCCCATAGAAAAGGACACCGTAAGGATCGCGAAGCTAGTCGCGAATCCGTTCTCCGATGGCAAAATGAAAGCTTGGCATCACTTGAGCTGTCTGTTCGAGGTGTTCGCCAGACAAAGGGCTACCACCAAGAGAATAGACGATCCCGAGGAAGATGTAAGCGGCTGGCAGGATCTGTGCGACGAGGACAAAACTGCGATTCTTCAAAGAATCGAGGAGTTTGAAAACTCGTGTAAGATTTCCCTTTCCTTCGATCTGTAGATCCGGTTCGGTGGTGAGCGGTGATCTCGATGCCTGAAAACGATGCCTTTACCATCCGATAGTTACCGGCTCGATCCTTTAATTTCAGGATATTTGATTTTCGTAGGAATCGCCGTTTCGGGCAGCTGCATCGCGACGCGAAGATAAACGTACGAACAGATAACGAAATTCGAGTAATTTCCATGGCGTGAAAAGAGCGCGTTCATCTCTGTCAGTTATCGCGACGTGGCAGAGACGAGCGTTTTAATTGCCGTTCAATTAAATCGAGGATGTACAAATTGTATCCCATAAATCATCTTGCGAGCATTATCGCCTATTAGAGCGATCGGTCGGCCGATGATTTACGTTGCATTAAACTGGTTTCTCGTTCAGCAGCGATTATTATTACAGCCTTAAAAGATCATCGAATGCAGCATGTGTAGATTATACCTTTTGTTTCGCGCTTCTGCCGTTCTCTCTATCCTCCGATAAATCCAGCTATTCTGCTCGAAGAGATTTCAGAACTCGGGGACATCGAGTCACCCGGTGCTAATACCTCGACGATAATACGTCGAATACCACGATCGATTTTCCCTCGATGCTAATCTCCGGGCGATCTCCCGGGTGGAAAGCCTTCTAGCGCGAGCGAACTGTGACGGCGATCGCTTTTTCTTCCCAGCTCCGTTCAAGACTCCGAAGACGACACAGGTCGCGAATCAATCCTCCGGCTCGAAGAAACGCAAACTTACTCGTACGACGGAGTCTGATCCTTCTCCTAACAAAAAACCGAGGAAGAAAGAGAGGAATGGCTCCACGTGCACCATCGACGACGCATCGGATATCTCAGGATCGGAAAAGACGCCCGAGAAGGTGCGAAAACCGACGAGAGACGACGCGTTTCAGGAATTTCAGCGGATCTGCGATAACGTGGCCAAAGTCGACGCCTACACCGACAAGACGGCGATTCTAAGAAAGATGCTAACCAAAGGGTCCGAAGGTGGTAAGTTTCAAGATTCGTTTTCGAATCAATCTTTCGTGCCATTTTCTCTCGTTCCGCCTTCTTCTGCCCATCTATTTACAAATCTAGCCACGTACGTACGTCACTAGAGTCGACCGAATTTCGTAACGTTCTCGACGGGTCAAGGTTTCCATTGCTTCTCGCTAGCTGGTTTCCGTAAATTAGCGGTTTACGTGCGGTTTCCTTCGATTCCGACGAAACAAACGTTTTTCCAGAAGGAAAGAAAAATTTCGCGATGCGATTGAAAAGAAGCTGCGTGGAATTAATCGAGTTCATCTGCGCGTATCGTCCACCAGAGATAGCTTCTAAGATTCGCGATGTTTTTCTGACCTTGATAAGCGAAAATTAGCGACTCTCGCGGGCGTATCGCCGAGCAGCAGAGTAAACGATCTCGTCACGAGTCCCGAAAGAGAACTGTCAGAAGGGCAGCATGGCTACGATATTGTAAGTCGAAGTTGCGGTAAAAAAGAGCATATGGGACCAATGGACGATGCTGTGTCGGTGGGATATCGTTTGTGTTTTTCGCGCAAACATATTCGCGTTTCCCCACCCTCTTACTTTCTTACTTTTTCGATTATTTTTACTAGTTCGCGTCTTTTCTTCATTACGCCCTCCCGCATTCCTTCGCACCCGCCGTACCTCTCTCTCCTCTCCTTTTCGTTGAGGTCGAACAAATACGATACCGGAATCGGATACAAGGAGACCATTAATCAATCCACGGTGCAGATTCCCACCGCTGTGCTCGTAAGTGGAAGATTTTTACGGGGTTATCTGACTTCCAGAGCAACAAAACTCGAATCAACTTCACGCGGTTTCGCGATCCAACATCGAATTTGTATCGCTGAAGTACACTTTTTCTTGTTTCTCTCGTTGCGGAGGATTTTTAAATATTCGAAAATGTTACGGCTCGGTTAAAGCCTAAGATCACCGTCGATATCTCGCTAAACGAAGATATTTCTAGAAGTTGCTGCAAAGAACGTTTCGTATCGATTCGAGTTCGGGCTTTGCATCGATGTTCGACTCGTTTCGATCCGAAATCAGCTGATCGACCATGATCCGATTTAACTTGTGACACGAATTGCGCTTCGTTGATTTATTCCCCGCGTCATACGCATGACCTAGCGTTCGTCGCGCCTACCGTGAAATTTTCCGTTTCTAGAAAAGTCGAAATCACACGAACGCGACAAGAGGTACTCACTGTGATCGAAAGTCTCCCTGCTGATGATGCTGTTCCTTCTTCTAGATATTCAACTAGTAGTCGTTCGTGGTCACAGGAAAAATTCCTTGAACGATCTCTCGTGTCGTGTGGTAACGTTGATACGTTAGCCGCGACAAAATTCGATCTGTCGTTTCGTGATTTTTACCACCCAACGTTATCACTGGTTCGCTGGTAGATAGACTCCAGCCACTCAGTCGTCAGCGTTTTTTCTTCCTCGAAGGAAGATTGATCGGTCGTACGCGGTTCCTCGAAATTTCCGTGTTCGATTATCCGGTCGAGATCGGTCGTGCGAAAGCGATAGTTCGTTTTTCGTAAAGCTCTTCGGCAGAATGTTTCTTGTGCACACCACGCGTTAACCGTTTTGCGACTATTGGTCTCGAAGGCTGTGCTCTGGTGTCTTATAAGCTCAGCTGTCCCCACCTAATCAAGTTCGGTTTGTAAACGCGATGTCGAGCCCCTTCTCGTGTAGCCAGCTTGGCTCCAGACGTTCATCCATTCTTCCATTCTTTCCCTCTTTCTTCTACGCAGCCTCTTCCCTTCCCCGCATAGATAATCACTCTTTATCCCTCTCTCTCTCTCTCTTTCCCTATCACATGCTAAACTCACCTCTTCCCCCTCTTTTAATTCGCGATCTTCTCGCATCTTCGCTTCCTTCCTTTTCTTTCCCCTTTCCTCTTCTCCTCCGCTTCTGCTCTTTTTTCTTCAGCCGATGTGTTTCAGTCGCTTCTCCCGCGGACTAATTTGCCTCTTATTTGATCCAAACTACGATCTCCATGGTCGAAGGATTCGCACGAGCGATCGTGAGAAGAATTCACGAGCGTTGGATCGCGAATCGGAACGAACAATCGGCCAGCAGAGTGACGTACGACGCGCTCGATAAGCGATTCCTCGCGACCTCTCTCGTTGTTTCTTTCTGCGGAGGAAAAAAAAGCTGTGCCGCCTCGTTGAAACTGCTGTCGAAATTAATGAACGAACGATAGTTGATTAAGGCTGAAAATTAACGGAGGAGCGGACCATTGGTCCCCGGGCAATTAACGTTCACCGATAAGCCAATGTCGCCTTTGATTTCGAGGGTCAACGAAACGCCAAATGACCTGCAAATTCTTTCGAAATGTCGCGTTGTTACGCTCGCTTCTCTAGCCTGGTCATCTTCTAAGACGATTCTCGCTTCAATGAGCGTAACGCGATTTACGTCGTGTGCACGTTTTCATTCGAGTACACCGCGTTTCTTGAAAACAAGGATATTTACGCGAACCACGATTATATAGCGCGTTATCTCCTCGATATTAGATAAATCGAGCATATTATGGATATTATTGTTTTGGGATTGCGAGAAATTTTCTCGAGCCTGGTAACGCGAGTTCACCGGTGACCCTTAGATCGCCTCGTAAAGTGACGTAATGGTTTTCGCGCTGGGAGGCGAAAGCCGCGATCGGACCAAGGGGAAGGGAAACATTGAAAAAAAGAACGGTGGCGCGCGAACAAGTTAAAAATCTGACGACAGTGGTTGCGCAACCGGGACTTGCCAAACTCGTTGCCTCGCTGTGCCGACGGAACGACTGACCCCGACCGCCGCACCCTCGAATCGTCTTCTACGACCTGCGATATGTCGCGTATATCGATGCCATCGTCGGATACAGACCGATAAGCCGATAGATTCGCCTTTACTTTTTTCGTCCACAGTGTAATACGAAAATGTAAAATTGACACAGTATGAATTTTAATAACTTTTGTACTAAACGTTCTTTATCACATTGGCAACAGTTATCTATTCTGCGGTATATATCAAATTTAATCGTCGCTTTTATCAAATATATAATAAATTCATTTTGTACCGTTATCGTATTTTTTTGTATTCCTTGCTTTATGAATCTTCTTTTGTCAACCACTGTACTTTAATCTAACGCGGCTCCCAGCGCGAAATATATAAACATTCTATAACCCTAAGCTGGTCTTAAGGAAGAATCGACGAAATCGTGAAATCGAGATGTTCGATTTTTCTTTCTGCGGTGTAGGATATTACGCGGGCGTACATACTTGCCACGCTTATCCCAACTGTGACGACGAATCTAATAATGAACGAGGATCTAATTTGGTAAATTGCTATTCGGTCTGGAATTCACGGAGCAATTCGTGTCGGTAAACAACGGGGTTTGTAACCATTGTTGGTCGAACGTCGCGGAATTCTGCGGAGGATTAAAGAATACCGGCATTGTACGCGGCTCGATCAACACGGCAGAAAAGTAGCGATTTGCGCGTCGAAATCGCGCGATCGCTCTATTTTCGACGATGATGAGAAACGCTGGTGGCGTTTCATCCGTGGTGGGAGCCCGTTTCGCCCGTCGAATCGCGCCGCGTTACGTTTCTTCAGTCTCAGCGAGACTCGTTCGGCACGTGCCACATCTATCATCGATTCTGCATCCGCACACGTCGTTTTCTCGGAAGAGGAAAAGACCGAATTGTTGAAAATTAGAACACCTTCTTGGAATTTCATTTTTAATTCAATAACCGTAAGGTTTCGTACGATCCGTACCCAAAGTCGTTGAGGGAAATACGCCTGATTAGACGAGAATGCTGCAAAAATGATTGAAAAATGACTCTGATCTGATATTTCGAACCCAGTTGTAACAAACATTTTAATAAGCGTTTTATCGTTTAATAGGAGAATCTGTACGAGGTAACAAATGATTTTCAATAAGAAGCAATCGGGAGCGATATGATCGTAAAAACCATTCATTTTTGTTATTCTTATTCTGTTTTCCCTGGAACTGAAAAATCTCTCGAGTATCTCGCGTGGTATCGCGACCGATGAACGCGCGATTGGTCGCGCGATCGCGGGATTTCGTTCTAGATTTTTGCTTACTTCTGAACGTATAGAGTGTTTCAGTAAAAAATATATCTAAACTATAGAGTAGAAGTTTCTTATACGGTGCTTTGTTTTCGATAAAGTAAAATTTGAACGTTTGTTCGATATATGTAAATTCGACTAATCACCTCTCGAGTAAATAATTAGTAGGTAGTTATTGTATATGCGAAAGTAGGTAAAAAATATGTAATAAAAATTGTTGTATATATATTATGCTTCCTTCTCGATTACACCGTGATTGCTGACACACATTGTACAAAGTGTAAACCACGTGGAAAAATAGCGTGGGTATAAGTTGGACGCGATCGACTGTTGCCGAATGAACGAAAAAGGAGGAAACTTTTGCGAGATTCGTATCGAATATGTATAGTTTCTTCGGGTTGAATGGCCGAAATAGCGAAACGCGGGAAACAGGAATTCGCGTTAGACAGTTGCCGATGAAATCGTTCGCTTATCTGGATCGTGTTGGCGCGTTTAAGGTGGCCACATGGCGGGAAACCGCGTTCGCCCGTTCGTTCTCCTACTTTCTATAGGACGAGGATTGACGAGATCGAAAGGACGATGGAAAGAAGAGATGGAAGGAGAGTGCGAAGGAGAAGCAGAGAGTGAGAAAGAAAATTTGCTTTATTTGCGTGGGGGCAAATAAAAGCGTATCTAACTTTCTCGCGTCCCTCCTCCTTTTCCGTAAGCCGTGGAAAATCTCATTGAAGCAAAACCGCGTTATCGTTTGTCCGCGGAACTACACTTTGTACAAGTCATGGTGGTATCGCCGGTGACCTCTGTCTATCGTTTTCGCGTTTCCTTCGGACGATCGATCATTAATTACCGCGCTCTTCTTTAATCTATCGAGTATGAAGTCACCTCTGCTTTTGCGAGCAAGCTTTCATTCGTTTGTTCGTTCGTTGATTACATAGTTGGTTTGTTCGTTCGTTCGTAAACTGACGGCATCTCGCTGTGGAATCCGATGTAATCGCAACTGGCCGGAAAGAAAGAAAAAAGAAATTCAATTGACCGCCGCTTAAATCGCAGTTTTTTTCGTCTAACGAGATTTCAGCGTATCTGGCCGCGTTATCATCGGCTCGCTCTCCTTCTCTTCTGCTTGGTCGCGCTCCTCGTTTCCCGCTTCCCCAACTCCTCGGTCCATCGCGGAGGGGAAACAGCGAACAAGATCGGGCTTTTCGAAGAGACGCGCGTGCGAAAGGTCAAATCGTCTCTCTAGGAGTTATCGACCGTGAAGTGGTGCCGCCGATCGTTTGCGACACTCTAGTCCTCGAAAGCTCGCCGTCAACCCCGAATTCCAACTTTCTCGCCAATTTCCACTTCGTCCAGTGCGATTCGCGTTGCAGGGAACGATAACGATTACCCTCGTTCGACCGCGGTAGAGGAGCGGACGGCCGAAATCGGACACGAGCGGACTAATTCGCAGCTAATTTTGGTCGCCGGGACGGAGGCTCGTTCTTCGCTGACGATCGGGCCTGATGCAATGTCCGAGCAAAGTACGAAACGACATAGATCGATGATGTAGATCGATGTAGCAAATTCTACGAACTACTCGGAAGTGCTATCTTTTGTTTTCACGTAAAACAAGAGAGAGTTATGCACGAGCGCGAAGATATTATTAAGCGCGTTCTCGGCGAAGATGAAAATACCTAGAAATCGTGCGTTTCTTTCTCTCTGTTCGCTCTGCGCCATTACCAATATCATTTTCCTCCTTCTTTGCCGCGCAATGAATGACTCATAACTGTTGGCAGAGCGCCGTGAATTACGTTTACTTTATCGATGTCCCGCATCGAGCCGAATACGATTTGTGCTGATTTTCCTTAATTCCCGATTACATGCAATTCTGGCTATTCGTGTCTCGATTTGCGCGAGAACGAGTCTCGTAAGGCCGCTACAAACGGGTCAACTAAGTGACCGATAGACGAGAAACTGTCGAGTAATTTTTATCTCGTATAGATCGATAAAACGTAGTTGCGTTAGGTCGACCATTGAATCCTGAATCTGAATCGTTAGATTTCCTGGTCGACTAAGGCTTCTTTACTCGCCACATCTCGTCAGTCTGTAGCGGTCTTTAGAAGGACTCGAGATATCGCGAACCAAGCGCCCGAAAGGAACATCGTTCGGTGAAACGGACGATAATTTATATAGGCTTGCAGCTGCTCGATAATCGAGCCGAACAGACAATACGTCGCCGGTCGATGATCGTGCTTGAACGAAACGAGCCGTCCTATCGATCGAATCGGCAGGTTCGTTCTTTTCTCTTTGCGAATATTCCATTCAAGCTTTCGTTGGTGCGTCGCGACCCTCCATTCTGTTCGTTTCGCGCCGCAAATACGCTGATCATTAGGCCGCGAATTTTTGTGCATTTATGTGGAGAATCTGAAGATGCAAAGATGCGTAAAATACATGTAACGCAGATATATATATATATTAGCTCAAGTATCTTTCGTTTTATAAGGAAATAATAGACGCACAAAGTTTTTCGTTTTGTATTGGTTTATTGAATTATGCACGAATGTGATAATAAAAATAGAACGAAATGGATTATACCTAATTCAATAAAATAATATGAAACAGAAATTGTTGTTTATCGCCTTATGAAACGAAAGAAACATTTCGGACAACCTAACAAAATATCAAAAGTATAGTACTCGTTATATTAGTTGATAAGTAGACCAATTCTCTAACTATAATAGATTCCATGTTTCTAATTATATTTGTAAAAATATGAATTCGCACAAATATCTACCGATCATTAAATTACCGATGTCTATGCAAACGCACATTTTTGTAAGCACAATTTGAAAGATAGCACCTAAGCAGATACGTATTTTATCTACCAAATCTCGAGTATTCTGAATACTTTACATATCTTTGCATATTGCACCTTTCGTGCGCATTTTGAAATTTCCCATAAACGCATAAAAATCGTTCGTTGTTCGTCAAAGATCAGTGGGGGGATCACGATCGATGTCCTTCGATGATCTTTTCCCAAAGCGAAAACACATAGAGGAAAATACGTGGAAAGGGAGATTCTCGACGCGGGATTATCCTCTCGAATAACCGTACCAAATCGCGGTGACTTTGTTCTCAACCAGCGCGATCTTCGGCAAACTTTCGGCACGTTTCACTTTCGGATTCCATTCTTCCCTTACTTTTTGCCATCTCGATCGTCCTTAAA
>NT_176638.1:648128-678113 GCF_000188095.3 Bombus impatiens
GACGATCAAGCCCGACCCGTCCTCTGAAAGTCACGCAACAAGTTTGTTGATGCGGTCGATAGTTGCCAAAGTTGTACGTACAATTTCGGTATAAAGCCGAAGGTTCTTGGCTTCGAAGGCCGGTCGACAAGCCTGGAAGAGGTGTGTACCGTTGTTGACCAATGAATCGTCGATAAGCCGTTACGCGAGGATCGTCTCGCAATAAGGTGCATCGCGTATCGCGTGCTCACGCAACGTAAACACTGCGATAATTTCATATTTTTATAGGCTACTTATTTCGATGATAAACCGGGGCACAGAGATCAGGGACTCGCGCGTTGGATCTCTAATTAATTTCTGTGACTGTGCTGCTAAAATTCAATTCGTACACGTTACGAAACACACGGCTCGAACACGTTTGCAGTTCGAACATACGCAGAGGTTGCGAGACGATGCCGACCAACTTCACCATAGGCGAGTATCGGCTAGCGGAGTTTTCGCTTATGTTTGCGGCGATCGAGGAACAATATCGGAAGAGGAGTCGCGATGAAAAGAATCAAGGTATCGCGCGATAAGCTACGCGCCGGAAGTACACATACATCGCGGGGACTGGTGGGTGCGCGATAACGATTGCGACTGTAACGGAGCCCGCTATTTATTCGTCGCAATTCGTTCGCAATTTTGCCGATGATCTAGTCTTCGACGCAAAGGAGGTCGTCGCTGAATTTTCCACGAAGCGCGTTCTGATCGGTGTTCTTAATCGAAAAGACGCGACGCGTCCGTCTTTCGATCCTTCGCTTCTCCGCTCCGATTTCTTCTCTCTTCGTCTGTCTGCATTCTTCTCGCGATTTGCGTTCCTTTCTAGTCGGATACACCGACTATACACAGGTGTTTCTCGAGTGCGAACGAGCGAATGACCCTTCCAGCGAAACGTCACGAGCTGCTGTCTGTCACCGTTAGGGAAGAAGGGAAGAAGGGAATGCGAAGGAGAACCGTCGGCGCATCGGGCTGCAACGACACAGTGGAAAGTTACGAGGCGATAGCTGCGTTCGATAACCGCCAAGCTGATCGCGGATATTCTATCGGACTGCGTTCAATTCGATTCGATTTCGTCTTTCTACCGTTCCGCGATTTCCTACTTCCAACTTCGCCTATTCTACGATAGTGCACGCAGTTTTAAGACCACTGTCTTTTTCATGGAATTTCATCTTACCGCATCCTATTTTAACATTCCATTCACCAGGAAACAACACTTTTTTCCAATCTTGTACTGGCCAGTGCTTGTGCACTTGCACCTGCACGACCTTCGCACCTGAGTATTGGCTTCTTCCGAGATACGCGTCCTTCGAGATCAAAAGCACCAAGACTTCCTCGAACGGTTACTTTATTGTAAATCTATCGTTTCACTGGTATTATACGTAAAATATCGAGTAAAGTAAAATTTGTTAGGATCCTTCGACGAATGTAACGATCAGGTGTTCGGATACTCGTATTTATAACCGACAGCGTAAACTTGTTGTTTAAGTCTTCGTTGTTCAAATCATTCCGCGTTTTCAGATGGTTTCAACAGCGACGTAAAGCTGTGGTGCAAAATGCTGCTTCCGGGGACAGCGAAGAGGATATACAACTTGCAGAGCAAACAATTGGTAAAGCTGTTCTCTCGTATCCTGCTTCAGGACGAGGACGAGATGTTGGAGCATCTCGAGCAAGGAGACGTGAGCGAAACCATCCGGGTGTTTTTCGAAAACAGCGTAGCTTTAAAACCAGCTCTAAAAAGCGTACTTACGATTCAAGAGGTAATAGAATCTGTCCTATATTTCGGTTAAAATTTGTATCGATGTATCGGATAATTTACCAACTTTTTCCGCACGCAAAGTTATTCGGAACGGTGTTTCACCGTAGACACGTGCCGCTATATAATCGCGGAAAGCCTCTGGATGAAACGTTGGAGATAAATTCTCGGGGATAAAGAGAGACTGCGCGTTATCTTTATAATTTGCGACGGTGGAAAAACAAATGGGGCAACGAGCCTGTTTTTTTTCCCATGGTAGACAAATTGAGAGAATGGAGGGAGGAAAAAAAAAGGAAAGAAAGAGATGCTTAAAATTGAACGCCTCTTTGTAGGCGTCGTTTAATTTTTTCTCAAGCTACCCTTCCTCCTTCTCTTTTTCGATGACGTACTTCACCACATTAAACGACACTGGAATAAACGGGATAAAGACAAAACGGAATTTACTCGCGTCGAAATAAGAGGCGGTTCTCCCTCAGCGTCGATCGATCTCTATCTCTATATGATTAAATTGCATGGAGGTTCGTTCGACAGGGGAATTCTTTTGACGTCTTCAGGATTATCGAAACCCAGTTGGATTAAACGGAATTCCCGGTTCTCGGCCAAAGTTCGGATTTCCAGATTTTACTTGCCAAAAGTAAACCTCGGTTTACTTTCTATTCCGCGTAGGGTTTGTTCTAGAAAATAGACATACTATTTCGTAAAAGTTAGTCGTTATTGTCGTCATATCGATCGAGCGAAATCCTTTTTATTCAGGTGGACGAGTTTCTGCAGCAGTTGTCGCTTCTAACTAAGGAGGATGAACAGATTCGTCACTTTCGTTCGATCGTTTCCAGGTAAATTATTTGCATTGCCCGCTTCCGTTGTATTTTCATTTATAGAAGGCAAACTGTAACTCGTTCTTCAGATGCACCGCAGGCGATCTAAAGATGATCATCCGGCTGATCAAGCACGATCTAAGGATAAACGCTGGCCCGAAACATATGTGAGTCTATAGCGTATAAATAGTTGTGCCGTAAACGAGACGATTAGGCGGCGATCGGTGATATTTTTCGTTTTTTGTCGATACGTTTGCAGTTTGGCCGCGGTACACGATGACGCGTACAAAGCCTTTCAAACGTCCAGGGACTTGGACAGCGTGATCGAACGATGTTGGCGAGGATCCCCGAAATTCGATAAACCGTCTTCGTCGCCGGGTCCATCTTCCAACGTTAAGATTACGCTCTCGCTGATGACACCTGTCTTGCCGATGTTGGTAAGCTTTTGCATGCCGCCTGAAAACGTGGCAGTAGCGTTGCAAAACGTCGGAGCCTAACGTCTAAACCTGAATAGGCGGAGGCTTGCAAATCCGTGGAAATGGCGATGAAGAAATGCCCGAATGGAATGCTGGCCGAAGTGAAATACGACGGAGAACGGGTGCAAGTGCATAAAAAGGGAAACGAATTTCGCTATTTCAGCAGATCCTTAAAACCGGTGCTTCCTCATAAAGTAAATATTCCGTTGCGCGTGTCTCTCGATTTTCTTATTCGCAAAATGTACACGTGTCTTTTCTCGTTCCAGGTGAATCTCTTCAAGAATTACATTCCGAAAGCCTTTCCAGACGGCGATGACTTGATTCTAGACTCAGAGATCCTCATGATAGATACCAAAACTGGGCAACCATTACCCTTTGGTACCTTAGGCATTCATAAGGTTCGACTATTCGTTGAAAATCTTCTCGAGAATCTTATTCTTAAAATTCTATCTGTTGTTTCGTTTTCCAGAAAGCCGAATTCAAGGATGCCAATGCCTGCTTATTTGTCTTCGATTGTATCTATTATAACGGGGTTGTTTTGTTGCATAAGTAAGTCGAACGAATTTAATTCGTTTCCCTTCGGCTTAAAGTAATCGCAGTCTTTTGCTATGCGCAGATCCATGATGGAACGAAGACAAATTTTAAGAGAAAGTATGACGGAGATACCAAACAGGATAATGCTGTCGGAAATCAAGGAAGTCTATGTAAGTGATGGCATGATTTTCGATTTTTCGCCTAAAGACATAAGTGGAAAATTATAAAGCAGGAACAACCATTTACAGAAATCTCAAGACTTGGCAGAAATGATTGCCAGGGTTCTTAAAATGGGCCTCGAAGGATTGGTGCTTAAGGACATCCACGTACGTATCACATTGTAACCTTGTAAGTATGAAGATAGAACGTTTTCTTATAATGTGCGTAGCTGCTTTACTATCGTTTCTTGATTTACCATGGAGGAGAATTGCGTTCAAATAGCAATTTTCCTACCATGATTAATGATAACAGTTTATTATCTTTTTTATACTCTTATTGTCGATTCTTGGAGTTTCGTAACGTGTGTGTGATCGTAACTCGTGCGATAGTTGAGATGAAGCGATGCTAACGCGTGATTATTTACAGAGCAAATACGAGCCGGGTAAAAGACATTGGTTGAAGGTAAAAAAGGATTATTTATACGATGGTGCGATGGCCGATAGCGCAGATCTCGTTGTGCTTGGCGCATGGTACGGCACGGGAAACAAAGGTCTGTACCATCTGTTTGTTCTACGATGAATTTTCCTCTACCATATCTAGACTGCGATTATTTATGCAAATTCATATTTTTATGAACATAACTAAAAGAACAGATTTTGTCACTTATCAAATATTAGAACAGTTACTATATTTTGAATAACTATGTCGTTTCGTACATTATTTCTATATTTAATTTTTCTTCTATGCGTTCCATATCTCTAGGTGGTATGATGTCGGTATTCCTGATGGGCTGCTACGACGAAGATCGTGGTAACTGGGTAACAGTAACAAAAGTAAGGAAACGCATACTGTGCAACAATAAGGAATTTCGAAAATTGTATTTGGAAATTGATCGTACGCGCAGGTACACACCGGTCACGACGACGCGACCTTAGTCATGCTTCAGGATGAGCTCGATATGATAAAAATAAGTAAAGATCCGGCCAAAGTACCGTCCTGGTTGCGCGCCAATAAACCAATGATTCCTGACTTTGTCGCAAAGGATCCAAAGGTATTTGCTCCACTTGGTTTAATTCTCAACTGAAAGCAGGTGTATCGATATCTTCTCTTACGTATTTCAGAAACAGCCAGTGTGGGAAATAACGGGAGCAGAATTTACCAATCAAGGTGTTCACACAGCTGACGGTATTAGTATTAGATTTCCACGGGTAACGCGTATTCGTTCTGATAAAGATTGGTCTTCCGCTACTACTTTGAACGATTTGCGACGTCTTTTCAAGCAGAGTTCCGAGTCGATAGATCTTAGCCTTCTTTTGTCTTCGACCTCTGACCATAAGGAAGAAGGTGACGATAAGACAACCAGACAGGATACCTTACCAAATGCACAGGCGAAACAGGAAAGAAAATTAAAGTCTCCGTCGAAAAGAAACGACGATTTCAAATCGATCAAGAAGAATTCCTCTCCGTACAAGTCTCCCACAAAATCAAAAGCCACCTCTAATCGTGTAAGAGCCGATACTAGCAAAAAAACGAACGAAAAAGTATGCGACAGCGAAGGAACCAATGTCTCGGATCAAAAGGACGCGGAACAAGCAGAATTTTATGCTTTCGTAAATAACGATGTGTGTTTTCAACTTTATATCAATTAATGAGCAACTACTCTTACCTTATTTAAATAAGATTCACAAGCCAAAGTAGCTAACTGCATTTTGTTCAACTTTTAAAACTCTTGAAATTTTTGAAATTTTAGTACCAAGCTACAGTACTTCATTGATGCCAATTTCGTATAATTTGATACATTTTCGGCTGATTTATTCTAACTTACTGTACACGTTTATTTATAGTATATAGAATATTCTGCCATGGGAATTCCACTAAATTGGATCGAGGGACGAAAGCCAGAAAACGGACTTCCGTCGGATGCGAAGCCATTATGTAATCTAACAGATAACGAATTGGTACGTAATTTGCTGGTAAAATAAAACTTCATCTTTTAACGAAGGTTGAAACGTAATAAAATTATTTTCTGATTGACAGACGTCTAAGAGTATTTTAAAGGGCGCGCCAGTCAGTTTAGCGTCAGGTTTTACAAAAAGCAAGGAAGAAGACATTCGCAAGTTACTCAAAACGTATCCTTTTACGCAACGTAGTTTTCTACGAGGGCCCCTTTTTTCATCGGTCCGTCTTTGGAATCAAACCGTCCACGAAATTATAGTTAGACTTGATCGGTCAGGTTGGATTACGTACCGCTACGACTTAAGGGACGATTTTTAATTACTTTGGGATGGACGCAGAATTCATTGTGAAACGAGTTGCGTTCCATAGAAAACTCACAGATAACACCTCGGGGAGAGGCAGAGTTAACAAGTAGCAGGGTAGGAAAATGGAACACGAGGCTCTCTTTTGTGTCTTAGCGCGGCTCATACTCCCCTGAGGCGGATTTAAAGTAGACGAGTCGCTTAACGACCGTATCGCGAGAAAGAAACCAAGTCGATTATCTTGTAGGGTCCCTCGCGAGAAACGGGTCGCGAATCGTTGCGGTCTTCTTAACGCCACCTTTCTAGTACAACTTTCAAGCGCAACCGTCAATCCAGTAGTAAACTTCCTTAAGCACTGTAAAATTCATTTTAGTCTCGGAGCCAAGGTGTTGAACGATCAGGAAAGATCCGCGGCCATGTACGTGGTTCATTCTTCCAAGGAGATTCCGTCATCCCTTGTGCGCGTAAGTATAACGGCTTTTGACGTTTTATGTTAACGTCTCCGGAGATGTTGCTCCGTTTAGGGCAATTTATCCAAACTAGCTCGACCGTTTCGAACGTTGCTACGGTAAATATTTCTACAGCGAACTACCGCGGTGTTTCTCGGCGGAAAACAAATTTCAATTACAATTACGATTTCATCATCGTTGGAAAGCGTAAGCTTCAAATCGTATCATCTTTCAGGAAAAAGAAAGATATCGTTTGGAACGCGTTTTGCCACTTTCCTGGCCAAACAGTGGAAAACTGGAAGCAGTGGGGGAAAGGGGAGTGTGTTTTCGATCGCGTGGTTAATGGACGAGTTTTAAATCGATCGAACGAGCAGGTTCTCGATAACGGAATTAAAGTTGGTTAACATAGCGGCACCATTACCGCGTACTAGCGTCGGCATTAAGCGGCTTCAGACTTGTGGAAGTTGTCGGTTCCGTTAACCGTAGGCGCCAATTGCTCGGTCGCTTGCCACCGATAATCTTCCGTCGCCTGTCGAATATGATTTCCCCACATCCGCCAGCAAACACGAACGCTAATCTCGCAATCACGATGTTCCTTGCGTTCACCTTGATCCTTGCATTTTTCAGGAGTTCGAGGACGTGTCAAAGAAGGCAAGACACGTAAGTGTCTCTTGGGTAGAGGCAGTTGTCTCGACGTGCGAAATTCAAGAAACGGAAGAGCATGCGGTAGAACTGATCGCCGATTACTGTTCTTGTCCCTGTTTACATCGGTGATGTGCAGGTTCTATTATTTTATACCGTGAGTCGTCTTTCTCGTTTTGTTCTCGTAGTTGCAAGTTGTTTGATATTGTAACTCGAACGAAACAAATTCGAAACCTTTGTTCTTTCCATCTGATTTACAATCATTCTTTATAATTCCATACATATGCATCGTCGATCATAAGCATCAGAACACCAGCTGATACGTAGTACAAATTGTATGCTTCTCGTTGTTTCTGTCTTCAAAGTATTTTATTATAAATCTGTTACTTTGTTCCTCGTATACGCGTCTTATAATATAAATAAAGGAAAATTTCCTATGGGTTTCTTAATATTTATGACCGATGGTGCATTTACTTAGCTTCTTGCATCTTATCGATATTCTGCACTGTGATGAAACCAGAGACTTGGAAACGATCTTAATTGCAAAGAAAGGGCACCTCCGACGATTGTATAATTATCGGAGACGCGAGTTGAGTAATTCACCAAAGAAACGTTTGAGGAGAATCTTAGTTTGTAGCAGAAATACCGCAGGAGATAAATCTGTATCGACTTACCTTTGACATATCCCTCTTTCGTTCCGCGTGGATGTCTATATTATTTGCTTTGCATTCGCAGGTTCTCGGCATTCGTTTGCTGCATCCGTATCAGCATGTAGTTTCTATTTTCGGATCGGTTTGGTGTCGCTCGGAATGGATCATTCTTTCGAAAAGATGCGACGAATTTTATACGTTGGAATGAAATTGTAAATTTTTTATCAGCTATAATAATAAAGTTATAATGGCAGCTGTCAGGTGTATTCGGAATAAAGGAGTTATTGGAACCGAGCGTGACTCGTTTTATTATTCATTTTAGCTGGAGAGCGATTGCATACAACAGAAATAAATTCTTTATTGAACTTTCTCCATTAATGATTACAGCCACCGTGTTCATAAACGTAAAATTTGATTTACAAGAACGTAGCGATACATTCCACTCCACCGTCGAACAACGAAATAAGTCGTAAAGTCTATTTACGTGGAATAAAAATGCGAGGTGGCCGATCGCTATATCGCGAGAATATATAATCTCGATAACATCTAATCTACCATTTTCTTTCTTAATATCGAATACAATGTATTGCGGAAACTCGGTGCTAATTTACATCCGCTACATTTCCAAGTCTTTTCCACGTGCGTTTCCCTTTTTAAATGAAATTCCATTGGACGATTCAAATTTCAAGCGCGATAGAAGAAACAAGCGATTCGCTTCCTGCTAGAAATATGATTAGAGTTTTGGTATCATTGATATCCGAAGATCAGCGGAAGCTGGATATGCGCGGATGTAAAGTTCGCAACTAGAACCGGGTTCGTGTTCGTCGAGCTACACTCGACTATTTAAAAGTTACCACTGGACAAGAGAGATATAGGCGGAGGAGAAGAAGAAAGAAGAAGAAGAAGAAGAAGTAGAAGAAGAAGGAAGCACGATGGCGATCGTCGAGTTAGCTGGACGTTTTATTTGCCGAAGCAGGAGACCGCGTTGAAAGCGCACTGTTTCCAGTAGCTGCGTTTACGCTGGAGATCCCCGATGTCCAACTGATTCCGAAGCCGTTTCACGATTTGCTTCGTAAACAGGTAATTGATCAGAGCAGTCTCGATGCTTCCATCGTCGTCCACCAGCTGAAACACACGCTTTCGCCAGGTCTCGGAAAATCATACTCTTTATTCGAGTACATCGCGAACACATCGAAGATTTATCGTCGATGTTGATACAAATTTCACGATTTTTCCGCCATACGAATGAGACATTGAATTTTCGTTAAACGGAAGTTTATGATAGTCTTGCTGCTATGAATTTTTGCGGATATCGCGGTTAATGCGATATGTACACGTGAAATCTTTTTCCGACTATCTCGAGCAAACAGAGACGTCGCAAAGTTTGAAAAATAGCTTTATTACATGTATCGTACGCTAAATCTTCGTGTTCACTCTGCGTTCACGCTGCTCGGGATTAGGCGTACACGTGCATATTTTCCCGAATGCAAAGAAAAAAAGAAAAAAAAAGAAAAAAAGGGAGAAAGGAAAAGGAAAGCACTCGATCACGTAACTAGCAATCTCGAAGGAAAAATGCTTCGTGTTATTGGAACGTTGTTGGACGCGTTAAACGTCGTTATTTCTAATATCTGACTTTCGTAGCATCGACTTTTTCAGAAAGACCAAAGCTACGTTTCGATGAACATCGATTATATGGGTCGTGCGAGCGAAACGAAACAAATTTCATTGGCCGTAATGGCGTGCATCGGAAGTAAAAAAAAAGAGGGAGAGCATCCTACCCCTGTGACGTCGTATTGACCCCGATATATTTCGCGATCTTTCGCGTTACCATCGGAAAAGCAACGTTAATGGATAATAATGCTCTGAAAGCTAACGCGGTTTTATTTACGTTCAAAAGAATTTCGTGGCGTTAGAGAACATGGGGAAATCGTTTAAAAAATACGCCTGGATAACGGTATGGCTTCGCTGAACACGATTTTTTTTCTCTCTCGTGCGGCTCTTTTTTCCCTTTTTTAGTTGGGAAAATGTGCGCGAAATCAACGGAGCGTAAAGTCGTTGAAGCAGGATAACGCATGTATCCGATTCAGGATAGGCGGGATGCAAGTAAAACGCGATGGTTGTAGTCTGAATACGTAAGTAAATAAAGATATTTAAAAAGAATCGAGAGAGATAGCGTGGTAAGCGCGAATAGAGCGAGAGAGAGGAGTTTAATAATCCGATGCCAAAGCGTTTCTCGTTTAAACGTTTGTGCGCGCTTCGAAAGATGAAATAGCAATTTGCAGCAGCGAATGATTAAAAATTAACGAACAAATGGAAAGAAAGAAGAACGCGTCTATCGCGGCAGGAGAGCGTTTAATTCGACGTTTATAAAGTTGTTGAATCAGCGTTCGCGACGGACAACCGGACGCTAAGTGAAATCGGATTGCCGTTGCCGAGCTATCGATTATCGGATCAGCCGCAAATTTATCAGCCTTCCTTCGAACGAACCACCGTTCTTTATCGTTGCTTCTCTCCGTGACGGAGCTCTAAAAGTCGTCGCGGTCCAGCTTTGCACGAGCCGTTTGCGAGATTAGTCGTCGCGGGCGGAGACCGATTTTTAATATCCTGCGATTCCTTTGTAAGAACAGTTGGGCGGGACGTACGTTGACGGTCCGCCGGAAAAGATTCGCAAAGAGCTCCGTGTCGATTTCCAGCGACGAATATACGCGGCTCGTGAAACTCGTCTTCCTTTGGAAAAAATCCATCGAAGAAACGTATTAGGCGAGATACCGTCGTTCGAGCCTGAGCGAACTCCGACTGCGAGAAACGACATGGGAAGGGAATCGAAGAACGAGTAACTGTATTGTTCGAGTTCTTTTTGCACGGGATGGTCTCCTTTCGAGAAAAGTAAGGAATAAATTCCTATCGATGGAAGATGCCGTTATTTCGCGCGATATCTGCTTATCTCCGATGTTCATTTCCCCGTAACATACGTATGCTAATGTCGAGTTACGGGAAATTCCTCGTGCGATATAACTGCTTAAACGAATGAACCTGTTGTTGAACGAGGCATGGCGCGCGGTACGCGGTAGCTTATTTGCAATTCAAACGTGTAGATAAGAGTTACGCAACAGGACTTTGTGCGAGCGTCGCGTTTGTACTTTATACGATGGTCGTGGAAAGCCTGGATAAGGTAGCACGAATGAAACATCTTCGCGTAGTGTTTTGATTTAATACCGATGTAATGCTTCGAAGATCTTCGCGTTTTCCGTTGTACATCCTACGTTCGAGATGAACATCAGCATCGCTGAATCCCGTAATGCTGCAAACTAAACCCTCGCGCGACGTATCCACGTCACTGTCGTTGTGATTTGTAACGGACGAACAAACGCTCGGTCCCCTAATCGAGTTTAAGAGTAATATGTATAATTTCTAGGACAAGTTTCCTGGAACAACATGGCAAACTGCTGCACGTTTATTGGACGAGAGAAAAGAGCAAGGTCCCGATACATCGACAAACGTAATTTCGTTTCGCTTGGCAATTAGCTTTGCAATCCGTTGCAAAGGACATACGGTTCTTTTTTCGTTTCTCCGCACGCTTCTATCCTAACGACCCTCTTGTACTTGCAGCGGAGGAGAAATTTAATTTGTCGCTTTGAAATAGTAGCCAGTAGTAAGGGCATATTGAAATCTTAAGCTGCAGTCGTTCGTTTGGAAACGTTTAACAAAAGTCGCGTTTAACAGCGCGAATATTTCTTTTCTCCGTCGACGATTAGTTTTCTCCGGGGAATCGACGTTCTTTAACTCGTGCGAATCGTACTTGTAGTTTATCTAAGCCCGTTCAAATCTTGAAACTCGACCGATGGTTCGATCGAATTTAATCCGAGTATCTATAAACGTCCGATCGTTTAGCTGTCATCGCGACGGACGAGGATGTACGTTGTGAAAGGTGAAACGTGCAATTGGTATTATTAAACCGTAAATTCGATCGAGTCACGTCGAAATTGTAAGACGGGATTACGAGACGCCGCACTAGTTTGTAACATTTACGCCAGTTACGGAGATCGAGAATTCTTCCGTGTATAGTAAATACGCAGATATCTGGAAAGAAATTGCCGAGCGAATAACGAGCCTATCACGAATAATCGTTTGTCTCGTATCGTTTTCTAAAAATGGAAGATATTTTCCGTACACCGACAACGCGGAGTAATAATAATTACGCGTAATATACGCACGCGATATATTATTTTTTCATAAGAAACAACCGCTTCATGCCCACTTTTTCGGCTACTGTACACAGACTGTTACCGAACTGGCGATAGAAACCGAAAGAAGATGATCGTGAGTGGAAAAAACAAGTCGAAAATATGGAATAAAATTCGTTCAAACGGCACTTCGTTTTTCAAGAAATCCAGTTTCAAGATTTGTCAAATGTACTTAAATTTGGCTAACAGACTAGATACGAGTAGACAACGAGCAGGAGGTTAATCTACATGCGAGAAGAAGTGAAATATATAAAATGAAATATCGAAGAAAATAAATTTTGATCGTTAAACACATTAGAAAGTCAAATTTACTTTTCTCGAGAAGCAAATGAAAAAATGTTATCCTACGTCCTTCGATTCTTTTCACACGTGGAACAACCTTCTGTCACTTATTTACTCTTGTTCAGCCAGGTTTTAGCCAGGTTCGAGTATACTTGACAGATTTACGAACTCGATTTTCTCGATAACGAAGCCCCCTAGGAAAAACGTCGCTCCACGTTTCCCATTTATTTTCTCGCGTAGATTCTCCTCCTCGTCGTATGTACCAGCAGTTCGGGAACATCTTGTATGTGAGTTATAATCTCGCCTAATATGTAGCTATTTCTTGTTGTTGGAATTCCGGACGACAACCTGCCTTGAAACTATGCGACTGTGCCGTGGTAAGCGGCTTTGTCTTTGACCATCCTGAGGACGCGCACGATTAAACCGTATCTGTGGAGTATCAGAGATAGCGTTAATTGCGCACTTAACGTCGTTTGTGTTCGAACCTGCGTGGTAACATTAACCGGTGGAAATTCCGAATTAATAGAATCCGGAATTAAAATTGCCATTACAGCCACGTCACGGTACAATCACGTTCTTCGATACACGCGCCTATATATAATCCGTCGCTTTGGGATCGAAGGAAACGGGGAAAATCGAAACGATTGGAAAAAGTTGAGCGCGAGGAACTATCGCGAAGAAACTAAGTAGTTTCACAGCTAACAAACGCATCTCTGTCATGGCAAGACGCGACCGACTCGACAGTTTGCACAGCCTTGGAAACGAAACTAACGCGACATTTCGCGAAACGACTATAAATAAATTGAATTTGTCAAGCAGTCGCTTACACGCTGGAATAGGGACCGAGCAACAGGTTTCTCGCTTCCTTTTCAACCACTAGCGTTTTCCACCTTTTCTGCCCTATCCATGTTTCTCGTCCGATTATCCTTTTCATTTCGGATGGCTCGACGTTGCCGTTCTTATATTCACCAACTCGCTCACGCTCGATAAAAGTTACGTCAGCAGATCTGAGTCGCGAAATTGCATTATGTTTCATTGAAATCCGGGTTACAGTAGCTCACGGATGTATTCCAACACTTTTAGAAACCTTTTATCCATTAGAAAGCATTTTCAAATCTCACTAGTAACGTAACGAGACGCGGCTATCGCGATTGTATCGGTGGAATTTGAGATATTTATTGGAAGTATTTAATTAATTAAGGTATTTGTGCAGTCAATTATTCGTTATATTAATAACCTACGATATTTGGTATTACGATATTACGTAGAAGCTACGATATTACGTATACTAATTTTTTTTATAACTAACGATAAGCGTATGTTAGCAGCAAATGTCTTGTAGCTTGCATATGTATCTTCGAATTGGTACTCAAATACCACTATGAACACTAATGTTTCGTTATAGCGACAGCAAAGGTTCAAAAGCTTTCGTACTATTTCGAATATATTCGGCGAAGATTTTTCCGGTGCGTATTCGAATATTTCCGTGAACCACTGCAACTGCTCGCAGATTTCAAATTAGAAGTAATCGACTTTGATCTGAATTTGGTCGGATTGTAAAACCGGAAACTTAGCTCGAAGTAAACTAGGATAAAGGTTTCGAAGAGTAACGCGTTTTAGTCTCCGACATCGTTCGGAAATTGTGGAAATTTCATTATCGATCGTTGAGTGAACCTTTCGTTGGTCAAGGATAGGACCGATTATTAACATTCTCTTGGAGCCCCCTGGAAATATCGAATATATCGAATACGTGGAGGGTAACACTTGGCATAATAAGAGGAGTCCTTCGTATTGAAAAAAGGACGGTTTGCTGTCACTGTCGCTATCTGTGTGCCTGGTGTGCGAAACGAGTATGCGACAGAACGGTATTCATTTGTATTGACGCGCGTGACTGTAATATGAATCGTTGCCTCTTTACCAAGCTACATCTTCTCTCTTTTGTACGGTCTCCCCACGAGGAAATTGTTTGCTCGGTGTAAAATTCTCATTTCCTATTTATGGTAATTATTTACAAAACGGACGACCTCGTTGCTTTCAACGAGCTTGAAACATGTTGTCAGAATCAACATTTTGTACGATTTTTCTCTATACACGTTACCATCGTTCGCTCGGATGTAATAATCAAGCGCAAGATATTCGCAAAAAGTTTCCGATCAATTTACGGTACCGTCACGCTTCGTTCTGGAATATAGCACAGCCTAACGCATTTTCGACAATCGTTTCCAACTCGATTCGGAAAGAAAAATCAATGGATTAGGTTTGGGTCAGATAATGAATTAGTATTCCGCTGTTGTGAAGCGGCCAATAAAGCTACTATGAAATAAACTCAGGTATTGAATAATAAAACAGATAAAATTCATATATTAAGTTTTATATTGTATTATTATTATTCGAAGCTGGAAACGCTTTTAGTCATGATATTGAAAAAAGTGACTGTTCGATGATCAAAATTATACGGTCGACGAAACAGAAACTTTTGCGAATATCTCGGAAACTAAAGCCGAGCGACGGTAACACGTAGAGGAAGAGATTGTCCACGATATTGACTTTGATAACATATTTGCTTTGTAAATAATTATCCTAATTATTTATTTATTTATTATCAGGGACAAATAGGCTAACCACGATATCGCGATGTGAAAGTTGCGTGTACCGATTACTCGATCGCATTTGTCTGATTAATCGACGAAGAAATTAATTTGGAAGCGGAGAGAAGCGGCTGTTAAATGATGCAGTGAAATAGTTTCAAAGTGCGGTTAACCGTTCGAAATGCGTCATTCGTCGACCGCAAATAACGTCGCGTTCATGGCAAAATCGTGAGAAAGAAAAGAAGAAAAGGGAGGAGAAGAAATGGAAGAGTACGGTGGTGCGACTTAAAAGGAATATAAAAAGCTGAAAGCGAACGCGCAAAACCGATTGACACGCCGTACGTGCAAATTTAAGTCTTCGGATAGGACTTTTTTGCTCTGTTCCATATTTTTTGTACGGCATCGAAACGAGTTCCAGGGGAGCGTTGCCGTCCTTCTCGCGGATAAAATCGAGGACAACGCAAGGTGAGAGGGTAACGAGGCACATTTGTCATCGCTCGAGTGTCGCAGCGAGTACGGACGCGGTATTCTCTCGTCTAGCGTGAGGTTGCAGCTTGTTATAAACGATATTTTCTTTCATTTATGCATCTCTATTTTAAAAACAAGTTTACGTGATTAGTTAGCAAGCTAACAAGCAAGATCGATCGCGATCACCGATAGAAACATCAATTATACCGGGCGTGCATCATTTTTTTTCTTTTCGTAGGGGCGGATTTTGTTACTTACGTCTACCTCGTTTAAAAGTCTCTCCTTGTCAGCGGCTGGAAGGGCTATCGACAAGTCGATCAACACCATCAGGACCATGGCCAGAAATATGACAGTTCGTAGCGACGGCATGATATATCTCTGTCCTGCAACAAAAACCTGGTTAATCCGGCTAATTGAAAGGACTATAGTTGTTGCAAGTATTAAATCAAACGCTTCTAACGATCGACTCGTTAACGACTATTTTCTCCAACACGTAGCCAAAGTTAATGCCGATCTTGGTTGACCTTTCGAACAGTTTAAACAGATAATAAAGCTACGATATCGGACGGAAGAAAATTTCCAAGCTATACGAAGAAAGTACAAACGTCGTTTGTCGGTGCACGTTGTGGAAGAAAAGCTCTATGGCGCTTTACTCTATGAAAATCATACGTTTATCGCGAATCGAAGAATCTGGCGATGACGCGAACCTATTTCTGTTAATAAGAAGCAACGATGCATACGCCGTCGAACTTTTCTCGATACGTATGACGATAGCGTGCAAGTAACGAGCGTTCGTATCACCCCATAGGAAGCTCTAAAAGTATCTAACGACGGCTTCGTGTGTTGATTACGTTTCAGAAAATCGAACGATTGCATCTTCGACAACGTCGAAGGGTCAAAGGCTCGTCGATACGCCAGGTGATTTAAAATCCCGATCAAAGACAGTGTTCGACTGCCGTGGAAGCGCCTTTTATAAAATTAAAATCAACGTCTGGTCTATTTTCGCAACGTTCCCAACGACCGATCGGTGAAGAATATACACACATACATATGTATAATAATTCTAAATTAATTCCTTTTTCCGAATTCGAGCAACGCGATTTTTCTCCAAAGTAGAATTTTATAGCGTGAAAATGGAGAACGCGTTTTTTCACAGCCTTATCTGTTAGAAAATGTTTCTACCAACGTGGAGCGGCGGTAGCTCTGACAAGAACGATCATCCATCTTACGTGCGTAAGAAGAAGAACATCTTCTATTTCGTAGTAATTTATTTAGGGGAAGCAAGCAAGATAAAGACGGTGGAGTTTATATGGCAGCGAGTTCTGATTAGTAAAACGAATGAGATCGATCGTTGATGGAATATTTTACTCGGTGTCAAAATAGATTGGTCAGAAAACCACTGTCAGTTGGTTTTATTTATTTGGGCCTGACAAGGGAGACGCTTTCGTCGGTACAGCCGACAGTTCGATTCTGCTTGATGAGCACCGACAGCCGCTCTAACTGTCGTTGACAGAACGATAACTCAACGGAGGAAATATCGAGAGTGATACGGTGCCTCCGTTTAAAAATACTCGCGCTGCTGAGTGAAGTATCGTGATGCGATTTGCGCGATTAATTAAATATCGAAATACCGATCGGAATGTTTAAAGATACACAGGATGCCCTATTTTCATCTGTAAGTACAATTCGGGGAAGAAATAACTTAATGTATATAAAGGTCAGCGTTATTCTTTAAATAGAATCATAGAATTTTGAATGCATCAAACGATCCATTTCAGTATTCTCTGTAAAAAAGTAAATCTATCTATGTCGAAAAACTATTAGTCTAGCAGGTATACCGTATCTTATTTTATAAAGCTTTTATGAAACGTGTCTACGAAAAAGAAGGGAAATAGATGCAAAAGTTAACGACTTGCGACTTTTCTCTATCTACGGAAAAACTAATTACACCAAGATCATGTTTCGAATATATATATATACGCATATATATGTCGAGCGATTTTAACGGAATATATAACGACGCTCCGTTCTTTCTTCAAATTTGTTGCATCGTTTCGTATCGAACTCGCGTGCGTTGCCGTAGAAAGAAAGTAAAAGACGAGAACAATGAGATCCGATAATTACGTGCTTGTTGCAACGAGTTAGGAAACGTTGGAGAGTACCGTTTGTTTTCGGAGACAAGACAAGGCAATGACGGGTAATTGCACTGCTCCTTGGGCAACAGGTTTTCCTCGACTCCGTCTAATGCGTGAATTACAGAAACGAACGCTTCGAACTTTACGATATCTCCGGAAAAGTGCCTTTCCGCGCCTGAATATTTCTTAGAGCTTTCGAAGCTCCGTACTCCGAGATATTGGAAATTTCAAAGGCATTCGTGCTCTTTTTCAAACCAACTGAATAGATCGCTCCACTTTAGGCGCGATCGGATGAAATGACTCAGTCTGCGAGACTACAATAAAGCGAAATGGAACGTTTGTACACATTGTTAGAGAAAAACGTTCGTAATATTCCGAATGAACCATTACGCGTAGTGACGGGCATTTCACGATAATTTTCATTCAAGTGTCAAAGGCATTATAGCAGTTGTGAGTGGGCGAACGTAATCGCGATTGTTTCGGAATAAATTATTGTGCCATCAATAAGTTACGTAAAACGTTTTAAACGCGACTTCCCTTACACGCGGTCTTCTATTTTCGCGATTATGCCAAAGGAATCACGACTCACCGATTTTGAATTGATCCAACAAAGATGAGGTGTACGATAGACTTTAACGAAACGTAACGGTCGAGCTAACTGAGACGAATGAAACGATGCGACACGAAACTCAAACTTCCAACATGCAAAATTTCCAAAACGCATCTGGTCGAAGAATTACGTTATTTAAATCCGATCGCGATTCGTGCGCGAAACGCGTATCGTTATCTGTACGTATGAAGCGTGACAAAAGAGGAAAAAAAGAGTAACAGCGTTTGGGCGACGATTGATGAAAATAAAAAGGGCGAATGAAAAAGTAAAGTACCTTGTGGAAGCAGTTCCGGAAATTCGAGATGCGATCCGAGGGTAGTCGGTGTCAGTGGGGCGGTTGTTTTTGGTGAGCAGCTGCGAGAATCGGTGCTTCAGCGGCAGAGTGACTGAGCTTGCAAGCACGCGACCACTTTATATCCGACACAGGGACTGGGTCGGCGGCGTTGGTGGTGGAAACGCTGGGGGTGGAAAACCCACCCCGAGCCACTCTTTCGACGATCACGCGTTCCACCGACGATTCGACGATATTTCGACGCCTGTACAGCAGCTTTTCGAAGCTCCGTCCCACAGGACACCTACCTGTCCCCCACGACACCCATCCTTCCCCCACCCTAGCCTACTCACCGTACCAGGTTACACCGATTAAAGGATTAATTCGATGAATGCACGATTCGCGAAGTAATTCCCTCCCTTTCTCGGAAGCTCGCTCCGCAAGAATCTACTAATCGCGGCAAAACAAAAGAGAAGGTATTTTTGAACGTAAAAAGGCCATTTATTAAAATACCGGCTTATCAAAGCACTTTGATTCTTTGCGTTAACCGTTTCTTATACTTTACTCTAGCGGAAGGGAACGTTGTTCAAAGGAAGAGCAAGGAGAAATGTTGGTTGTTCGCAGTCGAGCACCGATATGACGTGCAAACCATTGTCTCGATTCTCAAAAGAGACCATAAGGCAAAGAACGATCGGCAAAATATATCGTGCTTTCACTTTCGAATAACTTTAGAGCATATTTCACTATCGTTGACTAACCGTTTCGAGCGATACATTTCATGAGACCAACGAAACTTGAGAAGCTAGTATCGCTTCGACGCGGCAAACTTTAGCGTAGTGACCTTTTCGTTTCGGATGTTATAAGTTTGAAAACTCCATACTCGAAGATTTAGGGTAAATTCTTGTTGAAACAAATTCAAACGAGAGGAAAACTTAACGTGGAACGGATGGCAGCCTCGATTAGTTGCGATTACGAATATGATAATTTTAAGAGACAAGGGTGGCGTGACATTTTTCAACGCGTGCGGGGATCCACTGTCAGTCTGATGGACGGACAGAATTGCGGGACAATGCGGCAGCTGGGTTGGAAATTCGCGGTGGCAAGAGCCAGGAATGTCTCATCCCCCAAAATATGCCAAACGGTATGTCCGGTCGACGTACCACAGGCCTGACTCTTGCCACGAGATCACGTTTGTCCTTCCCTATCCCTTCATCTATCATTCGGTTGCGTTATAACGTGTTCGGTGTTTGCTCCGTGTAATACGCATCGGTTTTACGCGTTCAATGGATTCCTGCTGTAATCGAGCTGCTACCGTCGCGTTTTCATGTAACGAGATTGCGTCTCACCATCAACAGTGTCCTACTCTCCTTGACCGTTCGCTCGTCCAAATTCCGTCGTTTTTCTTTTATTCGCAGTCAGGTTGTAGATGGAAACCGGTGATTTTCGTGCGGTCGAGCTGCAGCTACGTAACGACGTTAATTTTTCATGCGAAGAACGTCGATACTGACCGCTGGCTATTTTATCTCGATATTCTCGAAGATGCAATGATTCCAATGGGCTACGCCTGGGTTCAGAAAATTCTTTGCAAATTATATTCCATTGATTTCCCTCTTTTTACGGTTACGTGCACGCAACGTCGTTTAAGAAATATCGAAGCCTGTTTAAATTGACCTTACAGTTGTCGATTACAGCTACGTTGTTCGAGACTTATAAGAACGCGAAAAGAAAGTTGTGAATAGTAGAACTTCGATATGCTCGTTATCGGGCAATAAAGAGGGCAGCAATCGACAGTATAGCGATATGTAATCGACTCGCTAGAAATGGGCCATCAACTATGGAGCTTTGGGAAACGTAATCACACCAGCGATGACGATAAAACGCGGTAAAAGCTGCAGGTCATCGTTCACCACGATGGATCTTACACGTTTTCCCAAAGGCACTGCCATCAACTTTTTATTCTCGATGTTGGCTACCCCGGAAGTACCTGGGATATTTTGATGCTCGTTAAATAGTCTAGCGTTTCGAGGGGCGTCCGAAGAACTATAAAGCTTAGTCGTTTAATATATAATCGGATTAGAAATTACTTTATACGCTCGAAGCGTAAAAAAAACAGTTGGATATATTTTTCAAGCGAACAAGGCTAGCATCAATCGACTTCGGCACGAGCAGTCCAGCCATATTTCATCGACCTAAACTTAACGCCTGAATAGTTGCCATCTGCACAAGATGAGCGAACGATAACCGTTAAACTGCTGCGATACTCTTCGCTTAAAATTAGCCTTCGAGTTTGTTAGAAAATAGATGTATGTACATCTGCATTGTACGAGTGAGGAATGAAAATGAGAGGAAGACAAAAGGAAAACGCCATGAGACGAGAATGTATTGAATGAATAGATGTGCAATAAAACGAATTCATTCCTGTTTGAGATGTGCAAGAGAAAATAGCGCTGTTCGTTAATATTTCAAGTTATTATGTTATTATTCTGTTCTAATAAATTTTGCATTTAATAAAACGTTATATAGCATTACTTTAACAGAGTTCATTGTTGAAATATGTACAATGTACATGCACAACTCGTCTAATCGTTTCGATTCTTATCGCTTCCACGAGAAGGCAATTTGTAATTTTTTGCTACTGTTTTAAATCTCCGCATTCTCCATGATACATGATCGTACAGTATTTTGACTGACTTAAGAGCTATGGTATTGCGAAATGCGGTTCGGAGTTCCTTCGTCGCATGTCTCGAAGCGTTTGTTTAACGATGCATGTATCGATGCCCGTAAACAGAATCTTTATCTTCCCTTTGAGATTTTCGAGCCACCAGGTACTTGCACCCCAAGTACCAACTGCGCCAGCGCTCGTCGATAAAAACCATACCGCTGAAATTTGCATTAACGACGTGTGGAAAGCTGCATCGTTTCTCTCCGGCGCTGCGTAATTTTACGAAAAAATCAAGGTAGCGTCGTTGAAATAGAATAACATAAAATTCAACTTTTAAGAAAAATTCTCAGGGTCATCGACAACGCGTCACTGATGCTTCGATGTCGCTCGGATAGCTGAGATAAAATCGAAAAAAACACCGGGGTGATTAAACTTAAACGACGAGACTTTTGTTAACTAAGACTAACACTGAACAAGATAGTTCTTCGATCGGACTCAGCTTCTTCGAACGCGAACAAGCAACCGTACGGAAATTTGGATAAACCGATTACATAAAGAACAACGAGATCGACGAATCGGTGATCAATCGATTCGGAGCCGCAACAAAATATTCGTTTAAGAGCTTCGACGAACATTTTACGTAACTTAACGATGGATCCACGACTACTTCGTTGTTATCGCTAATTAAGTATTTTCATAACTCTATCTAATGTCTCGTCTGATTTTCTTCTTTTTTTTCAACTCTCTACCTACGCCTACACCTAACAAGCAACCTAGCAATTTTGCCATGACACTCACCTAAGAAGAAACCAGCGGAAAAGATCGCCTCGTCCAACGCGAAGAAACATTTTTTTCTGTTCATAGGATGTTTTGTTTGTTCGTACAATTTTACGGGAATTGGGATAGGCGTTCGTCTCCTTGAAGTCTCTATCGCGTGTCAACGATGATTGTGTCTTTAACGTCGAGGAGTAGACGAAGGTATGAATATAAATTGTATCGCGCGACTCTCGCTATCTTTCGGCAATCGACAATCACGAGGTGCTTTCACAAACCAAACAGGAGAGACGTCGACTCGGTCGCAGTAGAACGTACCGTTGTTCGGTCAGACACGAGGATTCTGCCTTAACTCCTTGTCGCTCCTTCGCACACGCTATCTCTGTTTCCTCATTGAAGGATGTTGACGTAACGCTACATCCTTTGGAAATATCACACAAAACTAACAACTGATCGTTAAATGGCAAATATTGCAAATCTTTGACACTTTCTAAATTAATCAAAATTATCGCTTGTAAATGCGAGAAGAAAATATCCCGAATGCTTTGTAAATATTGGAAAAATGTATATTTTCCCCTTTTCCTTCGTCGGTTTTTTATCTTCTTTCGTAACGTTACGCGATTCTTGGACGAAATAAAGCTGTCGCTGCCGGCGTTACGTAAACGCGTAATAAACGCTGAGAATTAAGTGTAGTCTCGAAGGAGAGTTGCGCAAACTGACAATTAACCGGAGGCAATCAAAGAAACGGAGAAGTCCGAAAATCAAAAAGTAGCCCTTTCTAGGCTGTCTATTTCCCCCGAATACATGTTTTCCTTCGACATAGTTGAAAAGTCAGCTGATGTGTCGCAGCTCGAACGAAAAAACGAACGAAAACGAAAGAAACGGAGGAACATGGATCGACGTTGTAATTATCCAGTAACGAGGCAGAGTTTCGTTGGTCAAGGGAATAGAAACGATTCCGAATCGATCGCGAAAAACAAAAGCCTCTGAACGAATCAAAGTTGTTACTTCACCGAAATTGGATCTCTTTCCAGCTTTTCCCACGTTCGTGTGGGAAGGGGATTTACAGGCGACGAGGAATCATTAAAGCTTCTTTGAGAACATTTCGATTTCTCGTTTTCGTGCTTTCAAAGACCAGTCACCAAAACTGTGAACTTTCGAATTCGAATAAAGACGACCGTCTCCTACTGTAACCGTGAACACGAGGTAATTCTCGTGCCTCCAACACCACGAAATATTTAATATACGCTCGTGAAGTATCGTAATTTGTTTCGCAGCTGACGCAAATAAAATATCCCTGACTTAATAAATCTGTAACTGCCGGTGTCATTGTTGTTTTAATATACGGCCTGGAATATCCGTGACCTAGTGGAAGGAAAACCAAGAGAAGAACTTTCTGGCAGAGTGCGCTAGGTAACAAAGCATCGGTTTACCGTGGCGGATGCAACATCGTGTCGGTAATTCCTAAGCAGAAGGGAAGTGCTAAAGGGTAGTTTCTTTATCGAAGTCCAAGTCACAGCTTATCGTGCAAGCTCGATCCCCCAAATCGACAGCCTCCTGTCTCTTATTCGCGGTCGATAAAATCAACCATATTTTTTTCATACTATTCTTTCTTACTTTCTTTTTCTTTTCATTTTACACGGCTAGCTCGACACTGTCGCTGATTTGCTAATCTTTCTGCTTGTAATTTCATTTTGTCTCGCATCGTAGAAATGTATCGTCAAAACTTATCGACCCTCCAATCACACGACTGCACTGCGAGCGTGTAAAGGGTAATCTTCGATTATCGAGATGTTAAGCTTGCGAGAGGAAAGATGCTTTGCAATGCTTAGCGACAAAAAGTGAAGGAGGAACGAGGAGAAACGAGGGAGGCGCTAAGCATTTGTTTAAAAACAATTCGCTTCCATCGATCGACAAACAGGAAGTTGCGATTGCAGTCGTAAACCGAGAAATATTTCGGTTTCTAACTACGGCGAGAAAAAGATCGCGACGGGTGGTTGAGTGGTACCAGAGAAACCTTTAGGCTGACTTTCCATTACCCAGGCCCGATCAACCTGTACTCTGATTGACTTTCAGTGTCGCTGGCGCTTTCCGCGGTCTTTCTATCCCGTTCTCTCTCTGACTTTTCCCAAAACCACGTTTCGTCCGACGACAGTTTACTTATCGTTCTGTTGCCCGAAATCTCTCGTCAACCGCGAGTTTCTCGAATCTCGTTCATCGACTTCTCGGGCCCTCTCTATTTCCAAAGGATACTTCCACGTCACGGGGCATAATTTGTGTACGACGTTATTCATTTTCTTGTTTATCGCGGATTTCATTTACGGCAGCTGTACATAACGATATTTCGAACGGTCGCTCGGATAAAAACGGATAAAAAGTTCGATCCATCGGCGTCAAGAAGCGTTCCGTGGTTTTTAGTTTTATAAGAGCCATCGGCACGATCGTAAGTGAGCCACCGGTGCATGTGGTCAGCTCGTTAAACGCCGTTTAACTTACTCAACAATAATTCCTGAGCCCTACTCGTAAACGCGAAACCGTCGATCCCAATATCCCGCTAGCCTTTCGCCAAGAACCTTCGCCTGGCCGAAGATTCAATTTCGTGTCGGTAATTACGAAAATCCCGAACGAATAAAGGTATCGACCGACTGGTTGATCGATGTACAGTGGCTCGCGAATGTATTCGAACGCGGTCTTAGAAACGTTTTATGCGTGTATTTTACGAGCACCGTGATTATTTTGATCTGAAAATGTGTACACATGTTACAAGATATTTGTTGGAAGCATAAATTTCGCAAAGATTAGCGTTCGTCGCCGTGCATCGTTCCCACGGAGAAAAATCGGATTAACGTTTTTTTTTTGCGTAAACGATGAATAACTGTAATAATAGTAGTGGTAGCACAGTAGAGCATCGTAAACGCTTTTTCTCGATGCTCGTTATCGAAAAAAAGCCGAAGAAAAAGTTTTAACGAGCATATTACAAAACGTATCGATCATAAACCGCGAATCGTAGTACGTTCTATTATTTCAGGCCGAACTTCCAACTGAACTTCGATTCTGTGATAAACGAATCGGAACTCGCATCACCGTCATTAACTAATTAATGGGACCAAAGCTAATTGCCAGATGACCCACACGATATTTGTTGTGGCAACGTACGATCGGCTTTCGCTAAATAAACTGGAAACGTTAATCGCTATCCTTCAGCGATAACGCTCAGTCACGCGGAAAAATCGTTGTGATTCACAAAATTTATCGAGATTCGCGATATCTTAATTGTATAATTAGCTCCGTTCATCAGAATATTGACGTATTTGGTCAATCCCCAGCATCCTTAAAGCCAAAACACTCCGTAGGCCGTATATTATAAACTATAATTATTTATTCTTAACTTACGTTTTAACTGCTATTTTCTTTTTATCTCTTGTTTACCATTTACATATACTGTACGTATAAATAAATAAACGAATAGATAAATGGATAAATAGATAAATATATTTGGTTAAAGCGATACCGTTTTGCTTCTTTTTTCGCGCGCGTCTTTTTCTTCACATGCAGTTTCTCACTGTTCCAGATCATTAGCTTTCGAATGAATTTTTTCCTTATTTCATGCTTAATTAACTCGTGCCTCGCGTATTCAATAACTTCATAGTTATCCTTCTATTGAGTTGGCAACTGAGTGATTGCGGATTTTGTCATTAGATGGTATTGACAAAATCCGCAATGTATCGTTCCGATAGCTGATATTTGCAGTTTCATAAATGTACGATATAATTGGCATTATCGATCAATACGGGTATTTTAACCACGAGATTATTATTTTAAGCCTTTTGCTAACCCTTCTTTGTTTTCGTTATGACTGGAACTATTTTCGTTCATTACGTTCGACGCGTTTATCCTTTCTTACGCAACAGAGTATTGGGTGAATCAACGGAAATAAGGACATTTCCCGTCGAGTCGAGTCGAGTCGTCTGCATGAATTTGATCGTTAGTCAAAGCCGATTGCACGAAGAATCGAAAAACCGCTAGGAAGTTCGCACTGGATTGTTTGCAAAACCAAGACGGATTGTCTCTCCCGACGATGATTGCTTTGCTCTAGCTTCGCAAGACTGGCGCGATCATTGATAATGAATATCATATTGATAATGATAATGAAAATTTTCGTCTATCGGTTAGCCTGTTGAAACGAGTTGAAACAAGGAGAAATCTTTAGAAAGTAACCGACAAAACGTATGTAGGAAATTAATAAAGGCGCGAAAGGAGAAGAAGCGAGGCAGAAAAACGCGAAAGAAACTGTGCAGGATGAAGAAAAATTCGGCAGAAGAATAAAAACCATCGAGGAAATTGAAGTAACTTCACGTCCGTCACGTACTTCACCGCAACGTTATTAGTCGTTAATTGTGGCCGGCACGTGACACCGAAAGTCGCTTGATTGAACGAGTACAATTCTTCCTCACGAACCACCTGTCGCATTTGCGATTCTACTCCAGCGATACTCGTTTCTCGCCTTTCGTTGTAACGCTCGTGCAGTCAGCTCGCGTTGAACATCGTCGGAGACAAATGCGAGGCTCGAGTAATCACGCGTAAAGCTGCGTTTAAATGAAGCGAGCGAATGCTCGTTCTTTCCTCTCTTTCTTAAAATTTTAGTTGAACATTTAGTTAGCATTCTTTCGCCGTGTGGCGACTATTCGGTGAACCCTTTGCTCGCGTTCGTCGTGAAGAAGCTCTTTCGGTGTAAATGAGTTTACGAACAAGTTGTCTATTTACGTTAAAGGAACACGAACGAATGTTTTTGATCGCTGGGTCAAAACTTGCTATAACTTCGCGTTAAGCGCTAGGCTAAAGCGAAAACAGGGTGTATAACGGAGGAAAGACCTCGGAGGTTTCCGAGAAGCAGTCCGATTAATCGAGAATAAAAGGACGAAGAGACGCGAACTCTGTTATTAGGAAGGGAACTCGGTGAGAGAGCGAGCGAAAAGCCAAAGGCGGAGATTAAGATCCCATTTGCAGCGAGAAATTTTCGGAGTTTCCAACCAGAGTTACAATTCCCTGATCAATTCTTGACTTTGTAGTCACGATCTATTCCCTAACGAGACTGGCCACAAGTCGGATAGTACCGCGGCGAATTTGCCAACTGCATCTTTCCAACAAGTTCTCAAGTTTTGAAACGCGACTGAATTTATAAGGGAGTTCGCGTTTCTCAACTTTTAGTGAGTAGCGCGTTGGCGCGTATACGTGAAATCAACTCAACTAAACTCGTTACGTACAATTTTCAATCCCTACGAGTATGCTCGACTTGTACGTCGACTCTACGCCACCTTTTTGCCCAGTTTCCGATTCGCCGATGATTCTCAACCTGCATGCTCGGCCGATTATATAGTTTGCCATTACGTTTCTCCGTTATGATAAGGAAGATCGAGAGAGGGTTGGGGCGACATATTTATCACGACAAGTACCGCAGTACCAAGGCTCGCTAAACCAGATACATCTGTCGGCGTGAATTTACTAATGTTGCGCCGATCCGCTGGAACGCGATCATTTTCGATGTTTTTCCGACATTCGCGCTCGCAAGATCGAATCTCGTGCGGGAGAAAATGTGCGTCAGAATGGCAGGATAACGCGCGCGGTTTCCCGAATTGGACGGACATTTCCAGCGCCTGCGTAACATCGAGCACGCGTACGAAGTATATAGGAGAGCGGTTGCCGCTCGAGGCGTCACATTGCGTCCTCGAGTACATCCTTCGTCTTTCTGCAATAACCCACGTACAGGACATCGTCGATAACCATCGTTTGGTATCCTTTGCCAGTTCAGAAATTCGAGGTGTCGCACGCTGCTTCTCAACTTGCAAACGAATCGAGTCGGGAAGCCGCCGCGCTCGTCCTTCTTCTTGGCTCGAAAAGTTAAGATAAATAGATAAGGCTGATTAAAGAAGAGTTTCGAATCACCGTAATTCCGATCGCATCTCGGTCAAGATCTGGAGTGAGATCGTTCCATCGCGGGAAAGTTTCCTTCGATCCAAACAAAGAAACGATCGATTCGCAAAAGGTGTACTCACGGATGCTGTAGTTTTACTCGAGAACCGCGAGATCATTCGGCAAACGAAGAAGCAAAATACAAATTTAAATGGGCAACGGAGTGATTCCATTGATGTTAGTGGCGATGGTGCCCATAATCGGTGGTACTATCGGCCAGCGTGCTCTCAGCAAGAGGAACGCGCCAACGAATCTCGATTATCCCGACTATTCGACCAAGTACGACGAGTATCCGGTGAGTAACTTGAAACATTCACGAAGCTTGTTCGCTTGTTCCTTTGTTGCGTCATAGTTCATCGTAACGAAAAGCACTACGTGGCTACGTGAACTCGTAGATTGACCGATGGTCACGTCAAAAGAAAGGTAAAGTTACATCGAAATGGGAGTGGACGTACAAGATCGTAGTCGAAGGGACAGTTGGACGACTTTTTTGAATATTTTAGCCACGAGTATCGTCCTGTCTAGATCGCTCGTGGATTCCTACGTCGTTTTAATTCGCATAAGATGTAGTAGCGTAGCTTTGCAGACGATGTTCGATGCGACGATCGAATTCTATAACCATTCCGGTCTTTGTCCCGTTCGATTCGAGCGAATTTTACCGGCAACATCTCGGCTACCGCAAATTAGAGAAATTTGTTTGCGGCGGTCGTAAATTTTCATTCTCTTCCAGTCGATTTCGCAAGGGAAGTAAACGGAGGGCGATTTTAAATCGCAATCAACAAGTAGAGTCGCATGCTCTTCCGCTAGATTCTCCCTTCTCCCTGTCTCTGTTTATCTTTGTGTTTGCGTTTTACGAATTTTCATTTTACCCTAAGCGTCTTCGAGAAAGCTATTACGTGATTGTCTTCGAAGAACATCGATTCATCGTGTTTCCTAGAAAATCGCGTTTAGCTGAAAATGTCTGGAGAAAGAGTGAAACTTCGACGACAAACGTAAAACTTGCTGGTTATCGTTCGATTTGTTTCGTAACACTGTTTCGAGAAACGAAATAGCTTGGAAAAGTTCGTGATCGGAAATACAAAGAATAGATCGTTGAGAAGGAAGATCGATATGGTCGTCTTTGCTTTCGATTCCAAACGAAAAGTATATAGGTTCCATCTAGTAAGTACGTAGTAGTGCGATAGAATATCCAATTCTTTGTCGTTCGCTTCCCACAATTTTCATCTCTCCTGACATCCGCCTGAAATTTCATTCTTCTCGAATTTCTTTATTACTTGGTAGATTCATTTTCGCAGCTTTCTTTGTTTTGCGGTAAACGAGGGTTTTGCGTAAGCTGAGAATATTACTGTCGCCGGTGTCGAGCGTTTTCTCATTTTTGTTTGTTCCGTGGCGCTGAACGCGGAAGCTCGTTGTCGTTGAATCAATTCAATGATATTCCACTTTTCACCGACCAATCGTACACGTCTTTCAAACGTACTAGCATACCATTTACTGATATTCATCGGCCAAGTCAATGCATTTCAAGCTTTCGCGTCGAATAAAGCGCAACTGTTGAAGATTCTTCGGATTAATCTTAAATCTACGTCAACGTCGATGCGACGATGTTTTTATCGATTTACACGCGGAACAATAAAACAGGAGAGTTTCGAACGTACGACGCACCGTGCAATCCTCGTACGTTCGAGCGTCGTTTGCCGAAAATCTTTAACTGCTACGTTTAACCAACCTAAAAATTTACCTTCGAATACGATTTTTCTCTTTTCAAAAAAGAAAAAAAACATCGCGAAAGGACAACAGTAGAGACCATCGACATTTTTAAAGTTAACAAAGTACGAATAGCATAGTTCGTACGAAGATCAACTCGGTTCCGTCCCGAAAGTTGATAAACTTCAAATTACGTTTAATTAAACGTTTAATGGATACAATACACGAATTTGAGAATCTTCCGACGCGATCGATCGATTTCAAGTTAGACAATTTGTCGATGAAGCGGTTTTTAAATTACGCTCGCAGTTCCACAAGTTTCAAGCACGTAACGTGCTTCTTGTTTTCGACGTTACATCGCCTTTCGAAGAAATATCTGCACTCTGCGTGTACTAAAACGGTCGACGGGTATTATAGAATTGTATTTTGCTGTTAATTCAATTTCAACCAAAATGTGCTATGGACCCTTATTCAAAGTTTCCATACAATTACCGGTGAAATTAAAACGAAATGGAAGCGACCC
>NT_176638.1:678184-773530 GCF_000188095.3 Bombus impatiens
CGACGCGACGTCGGGTCGCGCGGAATTCAATTACAATACTTACTATTAATCGGTCGGATTTTCTACCGATTAATTAATCGTTCGATTAATCCCTCTCGCGTAGCAATTTTCGTTCTGCTATTCTTGCAAATTGTTCTCGTTCTTCGAATCGTCGTCAATTAATAATCCTCCGCTAGACAGCTCGTTCGAGTAAAATCGAAACTGTCTCCCGATTCAATTCGAAATGAACAACTTCGACTTGTCGTTCGCTCGTTTAGTCGCAATCCATGCGCATTAATTCAGACGTCTGCCTCGAAGCTGAACCACTTAATTAATGAATTATTTCCAACTGCATTAATCATATTTACGTTCCACCGACGAAATAAGGCAACGCTAGTCTGCCCCGTTGACTTTACGCTAATTAGTCACCCTATACGTACGCTGCTTTCTATTAATTATTGGTTAATCCCGCAAACGATCAGCTTTTCGACCCGAGGTAGACACATTTTTCACGACGTACGATAATTACCTTGTACGACTTTTTTGCCCAATTATATATACATATATTAGACAGGGTGGTTGGTAACTGGTGGTACAAGCGGAAAGGGGGTGATTCTACGCGAAAAAAAGAAGTCGAAAATATAGAATAACAATTTTTCGTTTGAGGGTTTGAATTTTCTCGTTATAACGGATCTCACTGTAGATCGCTATCTCGATGGAAAAATGAAAAAAAAAAAAATTTTTTTATTCTATATTTTCGACTTCTTTTTTCGCGTAGAATTACCCCCTTTCCACTTGTACCACCAGCTACCAACCACACCGTATATAACACAGAATGTGCTGTCTGTAATGACAATGACGAGTTGGCTGTCCCTTCCATCTTTCGTTTCGCTCGATATTTACTATTTACTCGAACTCGTCGCCATGTCATTAATGTTATTCGTCCACGCTGTACGACACAATTAAATCCGTGTGCTTGCACGTCCGATTGAAACCTACGGTTTAGATATCTGCTGGTATTGTTGAGAAATGACGTCAGAGGAATTATTGTAATTTATATTATATTTATATACATCGAGTCGTATCAATGTATTTTTGCAACATTTCATTCGCCCAACGTTGTAGAGATTGTCACCGTTTGTTTCCTTTCCTATCTCTTCCGACAAAGGTCACCCACCTATTTTTCTTCGTTAAGGAGTTAACAAGATTACGACCCAATGATATATGATGCAGGCCAAAATTCACACTGTTTCGTTCAGATGAAATCAATACTTAGAAGCAACTGAACGCCAGGACAAATTTTCCTCGGATCGGTCGATTAAATTTCTTAAATGTCGATCGAGGAAACATAGGTTTGCCGTTTGATACGAATCCTATTTTTCTCGCCAGATGTACCGCGAGAGAAAGAAATTTCGGATTTCGCTCTAATCTTTCATATAGAGTGTCAAGGGGCGAGTTAAGACACTGGTTGATATTTCCAGCGTTAAAGTCTCTGAAAGGATGTCGCATTGAGTTGTGTCATCCGAATAAGTTTCAATCGGCAACTTCGACACGTTTCAACTCCGGCGTTTCAATTTCTTCGATCCTTCTACGAGACTATTCGTCTTCGATCTGCCGGAATGTTTCTATCTTGATGTGGAGGATACGTCTTGAACGTTATTACTGTCGTTTGTCGATAAAATACGAGAAAATAATGAGACAAAGTACAAAGCAGAGGAGAGAAGTTTCGCGGTCAAACAATTCGTTTGGATTACGCGATGCCCAAAGAAGCGAGTCTCGTTGTTGTGCTCGGAGCTCATCTTTCCGCCATCGGCAACTTCGCGGCAATAACTTTTATGTGCCGGCTAATAAAAACGTGTCATCAACGTGACTTTAATCATCGTTAAATCGATTCAACGCCGCGTCGTCGAATTATTTGCGGCAGGAGACGATCGTTCTCTCACTGTCAAGATTAGACGAAGCTTTCTATCTTTCGATGCGTTTCTCGACTGTCAGCCGTCGCTCTAGTAACTTAATGTCTTAAAATGTTCTTTTTCTCAAACGGTTACAGGAAGATAGATTTTTGCAGAACATGATACATATTATAGGGAAAACATTTTGAGGTCTCGTTAATGCTGTAACGAAACACGGCTATCGCGATGATATTGATCAAATTTATGGCGAATCTGAAAATGTATATAAACGTCACAAGATATTTATTGGAAGGAACGCAATATATTCATAAACCACGATATTTAGTCGGACCATCTTCCATACTAATTGTACGTTTAATATCACTGTTCATACTGTAGATGTCTTAATTTTAGGTATACTTTTTTTTATTATCTCGTTACAGTGCTAACGAAATTTCAATATCGTTTAAATTTTCTGCGTCAAGTGTTCGAATATTTTTGTGAGCTACCGTATCTGTTACTTTACACCTGGATTCCAGTTTCGTCAATTCGATTTTGCTTTTTGCCGCAACGTCGTCCTTCGTCGTCGATGAGCGTAAAAACAGTAGAACACCGAGGATAAGATGCGTTTTATTAAAAGCGTACTATTGGTTTGGCAACTAAGTGATTGCGGATTTTGTCATTAGGTGGTATCGACAAAATCCGCAATCGCCTAGTTGTCAACCCGATACTTTTGTTTGCTTCGTTAGCCCGAATTTCGAAACGCAGAAACGTTCCTTCGGTGTATAGCGAGCGCACTTCGCGTGTACCTTCGCGAACGATGCGCTTCGATTCCACGCAACGGTGCAAATATCTCGAACCATAAATTTTCCCCGACATACGCCCACGCATTCTTTCTTCTTCGTTTTCAGCATCTCGCGGCTGCTTTTTAACGCGTATTTATGCGGCGAAGCATCTGCTTGGGCGGTCGCGATCTCCTTAAGCGCTCGCAAAACAACGATTTACAGCGATTGCTTGTTCCGGCGTAAGAAAAACGTTGAAACTTTCTTCGAAACCGCGCACGTTAACGCGAATGAAATTGCACTCGGCGCAAGTTTCGAGCAACGTGATACGTCGTACAGGTGCATACGTATAGCGTGCCGTGGCGTGCGTCGGTCGATGCTAAAATTTCAAATAGACTGGGTTATCACACGAGTATGACGACGTGACGATATTGAAAGCAACACATGGTTCGATTCGCGCGAAAGTTATGTCGGAAGAGATCGACGGGCTTTTCGAATTTGTCGACGAATGAATTCTCTTTGGTTGCAAGTGTTGCATCGATATCGGTAAAAGCATCGACGTTAATCCATTATACGATGCGTTTTTTGAAAGGAAAGTAGCAGCGTGTGTAAAATTCAAAATAATTCAACGTTTCGAGAGTTAGGCTGATCGTAAATCGCTCAGTGGTCATTGTTGCTCGTCACACTCGTCGCAGCGGCGTTTTCAACGAGACGAGTCAACTTTTAAAACGAAAGTGGATTCGACGTTGCTTTTACGAAGGCTTTAAGAAAGCTATTTCGATCGAGTGCACGTGTAATGTAACTACGCTTTCGTTTTCTAAGAGTATAATCGAGCGAAGTAACAGACTCAGCAATGATCGTCAAATGGCCGTTTCTTCTTCTTCTCAAGGAAATTCTCTAGCAACGTTTGGAAAATTTCGAAGAAAGAAAATACAGCCAAAGATAAACGCGCGGGCCGTGCATCGTTAAAACTTCATTGCCGCGGTTATTTTTTCCTAGGACGATAACTGAAACTATTTTTCCAGTTCCTTGACCCATTCAATTTCCCTTACCGTGAAAATTCCCCTCGATTTTCCGGCAATCTAGCGACCCAACATGTAATCAACTAGTTTATCGCGATACTTACGATTAGGCGTCGCTCGGTTTCGTCTGCCGAACAAGAAAAAATAAACTTGAATGATATGCTTAATTAAACGAAGATACGTCGCCCACGTTATTTCTAGATATACCGTCGACTGTTGCACGCACAAAAATATACGAAACTCTATACGTACAAGATTTTTCGTAAGGAAGAATTATTCTGATATATATAAAAACGCCCTTTTTTTTCTCCGTTCGTTTCTTCTTTTTTCCTTCTCCGTTTGTTTCTTCTTTTTTCTTTTTCCTGCAGTGGCCGCCAACGCATCGCAATCGAACGACTACGTGTTCCATTAGCCATTTCCATATCTATTTAAAACAAACAACAAATTCATTTGGATCGCACGTACGTACGTGTATGCACGCATTTACGCAGAACAGCGCCAACTCTCTCCAACTCGAAATAAATCGATTAATTTGTCCGTCTTTGTCCGCGCGACGACCATCCGGCTGTGTTGCCCTCCGTGCAATGTTCGTCGGTTACTAAAATTAGCGATAAAGAAATTGGCTGGAAATAGTGTTTAACACGCGAATATTGTTCGACGATACGCGAGTCGGTAAAACGATTACGATACTTGGTCTGTCGGCATTGAAACAACTAAATAGATGACTTTGGCGGCCGCTATGCCGTCAACAATTATACTCATTTTGGCGTGACGAATGCCCACGTAATGATAGCTTGCGTTTTGCAATTGCCTCGGTGACTACGATTTACGCCCGTAGGTAGACGAGCTTTATCGCACGAAAATAGTTCTTTTGTCCGACGAAAGTAAAAAGAAAAAGAAACGGAACTATGATCCGCCGGAAGAGTATTAACCCCGGAGGTCTTAAACGTCGTAAAAAATTGGTCACTGAAAGTCAATGGGTGAAAGGAACACGACGAATCGAATCTCTAACGATCGATGTTCGGCGCAGAATAAAACCAGAAAATTTCCGGTAAACGTTAGAACGTTGGAACATCCGGTTCCCGTTGGCTCTGTTCGGTGTGTTTGTCGATCGTATCGCATCGCATCGGCGCCCATTCGGAATTTAATTATCGATAAGGGACAACGCTTCGATGTCCACGCATTTGTGATTAAATTAGCGATAAGGGCCGACAATGATACAATAATCGGACGACGCGTTATCGCGCTTGATCGCGCTAAGAACAAAGCTCACGATATTTGATAGATGGAGCTTTCGAGTCACGTTAGGAGCATCGATTTTAATTAAAGTTTTCAGCGGCGATCGAGCGATCGCGCGAGTAACAAGCAGCTCTCTACCGTATCCTAAAAACGCATCAAGGATCAGCTCAGCCTTTTGTAGTCAATGGTTATTAACTATCCTCTTTGTTGTCCAACTCGTAATCCTAACACGCGTGTCATTTTCCCACAGATTCTACAAAGTGTCCTTTCCTTCGATCGCTATAAAAAACAGATCCAACTCTATCGGTTTTTTGTGCCGTTTTACGAAGATGTTCCTTACATAATCCTGAAGATAGAATCCACTTTGCTCTTTGTATCGTGACTAAGCTCTTTTCTCTTGGCACGTGACACAGTTCGCTCGTCGTGTTAAAATAAAAAAGACCGGACAAGATGGATAAAATGTTGCTCGTTTATCTGTTTTTCAAAGATGCGATATGCTCGTGAGCCACATGTTACGATACATTACACGCGCGCGAGAGAACATTTGTCTTCGCGTTAACGCGTACTTCTCGAAATTCTCGACTAACCGTGGCAATTGTAATTTCGACGTTTCGTGCCATTCGAAAGTGGATCCACGAATGGATGACGCGTGCATGACACGTCACTAAGTACGATAAGTTATACATAATATATTACACAATCTGATCAAAGAACGAGTGATAGAACGCATACTAGTAAATGAATTCATTGGTGTGTATTCGAGATAAAGTAACTCGTTATTTTGACAATTTATTCCTTCCTTAATCTATCGTAGAAAGAGAGAGATATTTTTCAAATAATGAAGTTCAAAGAATTTCAATATATTTACTAAGAGAGACTCGAATGAAATGTAATCGATTCGCTTCCACCTCGCACAATGAAATTTGTGTTACGGCTGGGACATCGATGCGTTCCAATTAAAAGGAATTATTTAAGAGACGAATTTCAGCGGTTTCGGCATCGACGAGAGAGGTTTAATTTTGTCCAAGTTCCATCGGGATCATCTTTCATTACTCGATAAATCAAAGTTCGATAAATTTATTTCAAGTAAATTCCTCCAAATTCGATAGACATTTATCAATAAAATGACACCGCCGCTCAACGACGTATTGCCTCCGAGGACATTCCAAGGTTATTGAAAATCGTTTACAGAATCGAAAGTTGCGCGATTGAAGTCGTTCGATATCTTTCTACACTCTGCACTACAGACTCAATTTCTCCAGTAAATACGTATCTGTTAACGTTTTCTTTTCCAGACTTTGTAAACCTTCATCGCCGCTCAAAAATACGCGGATAATTGCTGTTTTTAATACAACGTACTTTAGCTGGAAAAACACAGACTCAGGGCAATTTTATACTTCAATAGACATGACACGTAGGATAACAAAATTTACCTTCAAAAGTTAATACGCAATGAAAGAATCGTTAGATCGCGTATTTACCTAAATATAAATATGTTTTTTAGGAGATGCCCAGTTCTTCACACATCCCTGTGCAAAATCAATTATGTTGCATTAATCGCGTTTGCAAACGTGGTAATTTTCTTGGCCATCGATTAGACATTTTTCGCGAATCGCTTCCTGCATTTAAGAAAAGTGTTAAAAGTACTAGAAATGCTGGAAGATGTTAAAACGTTACGTAATTCACTGATATTACTTTCGCACCATTACCTGTCTTTGTTACTAATCTCTTTTACTAAAATGAAGGGCGCCAGCTGTTCGTAATTAAATAAATAAATAATAATAATAAGAATTAAAATAGATAATTAATATTTTATATCTGAGCATTAATTTGCCATTAATTCATGCGTGTATTCGCGTATAGTTTATATAAAACGTTCACTCGCGTACTTGTACGCGACAATACGTTGAACAAAGCAGCGCTTGCTTGAGAGTAAATCTACGAAAAGGTTCCGAGTAAGCCCATCGATAAGTTCTTATCGGATTTGCTAATGTCAGCGTGTTCGAAAGAAGGAAAAGATATTTGCTTCGTGTATTTCTTCTTCGATTGTTTCTAATACAAGCGGGACGACCGTAGGATAAAGACGCCTTTGCTCGATGCTTCTTTTTCAATTACGTGCAAGTTTCTGTACGCTGTTGTCGATTGGTGGCAGAGAATTTTAATTACTTTTGACTTTCTTCCAGCTGTTCGCGTGTTACTGTCATCGGCGACATTTTCGTTCTTCTCTTTTACCCTGCGTCGCTTCGAGCTAACCATCTGCGAACGAAACTTGAACCGACCTTTTCTTATTCAGTTCATTCCCGAATACCACTTTCTTTCTATTTAGCAAGAGCACAATAAAACATTGCTAGTAAATTGTTTTCTTTTCAACGAATGACGGAGGGAAAATCAGCCGGCATAGTTGACAGTTCGTTTGCAGGGAATCAAAAGAGAAATAGGTAAGAGAGCTTTCTTGGGACGAGTAGAAAGGAAGAATTCGCAGGAAGAAAAATCGCTTGACATATCTGCAAACCAGTGGCTTTTATGTTTCCGCAAATGTTGCAGATCAGTCATCCGTTTGTACGACTATTTGTCGAATTCCAGTTGTCACGATTTTTATGATACGTCACGAGTAAACAAAAGCCGATTGAGAATCCTGTGGGAAATCGCTCGGGTCGTATAACAACAAGAAAGAACCGCGTTTATTTACCTCGGTGTGTGTACGTTACATGCACGTCGGCTTACTTTTCCGTGGGAAATCAAAATTTTGCTGGTCACCGGTTTCCAACGTCACAGAAAATTGAACATATTCTGACCCAGCTAGTTCCGTTATCTTTCATTTTATTTTATATTATTGTGAATTAAATCCATTAGATCCGTTTAATCGCATCACGGTCAATTTTATCTCTATATTATGGATATACGATCACTTTACGATACAGCCGATGTGAACGTTCGTTGCTCCCTCCGATACGCTTCGGTAAGATGCGACTTGCCTTGGTCGAAGAGGAACCCAAATGATATAATAGTGGAGCAAATTGGCTAACTAATTTGAAACGTGTAATGAAGGCGATAATTAGATCCGCATCGAGTTGCCAACTTTCGGAAAGCTTCGAGCAACGACGAGATAATCGAGTGGAATCCTTTGGCTCGTTAAATCCTTCAAATACGTATATTCCGTGTCCTCGACATCTTATTTTCGATTAATTTTCTCGAAATGAAACAATTATTGCTGGCAAACTGTAAAATATATTGTATAATCTCGTAATCGTCTTAAGATTTATATTTTACGTCTTAGAAACATCGATTTCTGCCAATTGTCGAGTTAAAGAAAGATTAATCTCTAACAAAACTGCATGTAACGTGTTATAAATCCGCCTTTCTTATTGTTAGTTCGTCAAAGTAATCGAGAAGTTGACAAGCTTACGGATTACAAATGGAAAATACAAAGAGATGGGCTATCGATACTGTTCGTTTTCGTTGGAGAAGATAATTTGTCGCGAAGAAACAGATATTCATGAGCTGATGTCGCAAGAAAGTTGTTCGAACGAAAACTACGTGGGTTTTCCTCCGTTTATTTAAAGTAAACTCCTGCCTTTCTGCTATTTCTCGGAAACTTTGCGATTGATAAAAATACCAACAAGTCGAATTCGTGCGAAACGGAATTATTAATATGGTAGAATAGGGATCGGCGACGGTTAAAATTAGCGGAAGATGGAAGAGAATTTCCTAGATCCTATTTTCACCCTGGTTGGGCTTTATCCCAGAAACGTGAAGCGAGAAATGTGAAAGAAAATCAGCAGGAGATTCACGTCAGGTGGCGTGATTCAGCGTTAAAACTCCACGGCAATTATCCTCCGGTCTAATTAATTTTAATTGGCGTAAACATTAAATATCAGGAGTAAGGGACGCGAAAGATCGATGAAAACGAGCAGGATAACAACAGAACCACCTTGTGTCCGTGTATTACAGTCCACGCCGCTTGATACCATTCAATTAATTATCGCGTAAATCCTACGCACGTGTAATTACCATACTAGTGAATACCGCAAGTCGTGGTAAGCGTTATTATCACACCGATCCTTCCCTTGATCGAATCAAACTTTCTTTTCCAGGTGGTAGTGCCAAAGAGAGCGGCTCTTTTGTTCGATCAATTGATGGTCGCGTTGCAAAAAGTGGTGGACAACCAGAACAGAGGAGAACTCGGAGGCAGAACGTTGCCGAGGTCATCGGGGCCTCATTTGCCGGTGGGAAATTCGCAAAACATTCCTGCAACGGACGAGCAAACGGTGAAGGTCGCATTACAACTTGCCTTACATACTTCTTTGCATGTACTCTCTAACAAATTCGTTCGGAAAGCTACGCCCTTTATGCAAAAGTGAATTTTTCGAAATCAATTTTCATTTGTTATACAGATGGACCTTCAACGGCGCGGACAGGCAAAAGGACGGGTTTACTGGCGTTGTTACTTCAACGCTGTAACATGCTTCAAGAGAAAGTGATAATGAACCAACGTAACCAGTCTACACCGCGACTTCGAAACCCGATTCGACCACGAGATTCCTCGCATGCTTTTCCCGATCAAAAGAGAAACAAATAAAATACAAACTCAGGTCAAACTATACCCTAAGTCCAAAAATGATTCTGTCTTTTCTTATGAATCGGACTTACCACTTGTCAGCCTGCGAATTATCGAATCTATTTGTCTACCTCTTCGATGCTGTTCCTTTCTCGTATCCGTTATTAATCACAGTGAAAGCAACAGTTGTATTAAACAGTGTGTCAGCTTATATATATCATTCTGGTTTATAAAGCGTTCGACATACAAGTATCGATTAAACGTATCTACTTAAAGTGCATCAAACTGGATGAACCGTATTCACTCGATTGCTTCAAAATTTAAGCAATTCCTTATTCATGCATGACATATGCCCTAACATTACCCATCGTATCCTGATTCCCCGAATAATTCGCCTAGAAGGTAAGTCTATTTCAATAGGAGGAATAATTAATCGGATTACAAGCCGTACACGCGAGAGGCGATACTTTTATTCGTATCATTTATTGAAAAAGAAACGTTACAAGAACGAAATATGCAAGTATCGTCAATTATCGCTCCGTACAATCACGTGCTTTCATGGCTGTGGATAATCTTTCCAAACATAGAACTAATTCACAATGTTTGGTATATGGAAACATATCTACAGCAACGGCTTTTATCGGCACCATAGGTTCACCGGTGTATTGCTTTGAGACGGGTCTAGCTAGATCCACTAAATTTTTTGCAGCTGCTCGAGGATCACAAGATATATATATTAGTCTCGATAATTTTTTCGCCTTGCGCATAGTCAATAACGCTCTTTGATCTGGAATAAACATGTTTATACTTATACATATTTTCGTCAAAGTTAACAAAAATTACGTTAACGATGTCTTACGAAGTCCGGCTCGCGGTGGGTCCACGACAGCGATAATATCGGCCTTAGTGGTTCTCCGAATTACAGGGGACAAAACATCTTCGGCTTTACCAACAAAAAATTCGCAGTTTGATACTTCGTTCGCGACAACGTTTTCCTTCGCGTCTTTGATAGCATCCTCTATCATTTCTATTCCAAACACCTCGCCACAATACTAAAATCGTTTGTATCTATTTCTTGTCCATATGATGTTTTATTTAATTATTGATTATTTTTGATACCTTTGAAAATGCAAGGCCTATGGTTCCGGTACCACAACAGATATCCAGAAGCGCAGTATCCACGGTCGGTTTTGCCAAATCAATCGCTGCTTTGTACAATACTTCAGCGCCTAACGTGTTCACTTGAAAGAACGCTTGGGGAGATATTCGAAATTTCATTCCCAACAACATTTCCTCTATGTATTTCGTTCCGCTAATGTGATAAAAATTGTTTTCACTTTTTTCGTCGACGCTTCTAATTAGAAATAAAAAGCAACTTAATTGGGCGAATGGAACTTAGCTATTGAACACTCTGCCAATTATCATACTTTAGTTTCATTATTTGAAGATATAACGATGTTACTCGTGCTTGTACGCCATTTCCGGTTTCAAAGAAAGTTTTGAGTTGCAATTGTAATTCCTCTAATTTTTCTGAGCTTAAATCTTGTGGATGCATTCCCACTATTACCATCACATCGTTGCAAAGAGTGCTTCTAACAGTAACTTGTCTCCAATACCCACTATGATCAACTGGATCGAAAGGCTTTAATTCAGTATTTTTCATGAACTCTTCAAGCACCTAAAATACTCGCAATACAAAAAACAAATCTTAGAACTCAAATTGGAAGAAACCTAAGCAACTTACCTTAACTACAACTTTCATTGTGTTAGGAATGTGACAAAGATTATCAATAGGTCCCACTGCCGTGGAACCAGCTGCATAACTAGATAATCTGAATCCTATTACAACTTCATTTTCTTTTTCGCTTTTACCTGAATTAAATTGATATTATACATGATATATTTATCAGAATCTATCAGAAAGATAAATAAATTTCATATATGGAATTACCAACTGTAAATTCACATTTATTCCTATACTCTGTGATTGTATCTGTACTCAAAATGGGAAGCAATTCACAAGGCAATCCATGATATTTAGTTTTTTGATGATTTAACCAATCTAAAAGATCACCCTTGCTTTCTTTCAACATTTGTTTACAGATAGTTGATAGAATCAAACTCATTTCTTTTTGTTTCAGTTCCAACTAAAAACACATTATTCTCAAGTTTCTATTATATACACTTTATTTCGTATTGTCTTACTTGACTTGGATAAGGCATTTCCCAAAGGGGAATCGTAGTTAATTTAACTTTATCTTCTATGGATATATTTTGATCGTCTTTATCTAATTTTAAACGCTTCTTTGTAGTTTCTTCTTCTAGTCTCCTTTTTACAAATGGATCTGGTGCAGGTTTTGCAATCTATTTTTAATAGATAAAATTACTTTATGCACATATGCATATAATGATACTAAGTATCAAGATTCGATAAAATCTTCATGATACAATTTACATTCAATTTAATAAGAACTACGATATGTAAGAAATGTTTTGCATATCGATTAAGAGGAAAATATGTAAAATAATATAACACCAAATTAAAATACCTGAGCACTAAGCTTACAATTTTTCCATAAAATCCCATTTAATATTTCTATAGCTTTCCGACGATTCTCCTCGTTTCTAAAAGATACATAAAGCCATCCACTGCTCCGTTTTGGTGGCTTTATTTTACATGACTGCAACTCCAGCTTCTCATTTAAAAGCTTTTTAAATTCACCAATTCCATAATATTTTGGTAACCCGTGTACCTCAATTTTATACTTTTCAGACGTAAAATCAGCTCTTTCGAGGTATGCATAAGGATTCTTTTCTACTTCGGTAGGTTCGTTTGAAGTCATATTTTTTAAAACTTTTGTTCAATTGTATTTTACGTAATTGATACAGTGAACATATCAATTTTTACTAATAAATGTAAACATTTAATCTAGCCACCTATTTTCTTCTAGCCTTGATACTCGTGTACTCCATCTGTTATATCAGGTTATGTTCGCACTTAATCTGAGATCAGTAATAAATTACTATGTACATTGGCTTTGATTTGGATAAGAAAACATTCTATAATAGATAGATATTGTAAAAGAATAAATGAATGAATATAAAACATTTATATTACTTTATTTTAGCTATTTATATCTATAAAGATATTCTTAATAGACCTATTATCAGTTAAAAGATATTAGATACTAAAAAATCGAATATCAGATTTTTATTGAATGTTTATTTTGCTTATCAATCATTTTCATGCCGCTACCTTAATTGTATTATTTCTTTGTGTCTAGATGAATCAGCAAGCTCAAAGTTGTTATCTGAAAAGCAATGATAAAACACTAAAGACAGTGTATTTACCACATAAAAAATCAATTATATTAGGTCGTTCTGAAGAGACAAATATTACTGATACGCAATGCTCTAGACAACAAGGTTATAATTTTATACTTTGCTCTATGCAATTATCAATTATTTTGATTCGTACTTTATCTATAATGTGCATTGTGCATTATTTTTTGTAGTACAACTATATGCAGACTATGAGGAGCACAAAGTCTTTATCCAACAAATTGGACTTAGGCCCTGTGGTTTTAATGGCTTTAAAACACGTAAAGACGTTAAATTTATAGGCGATCATGATGATAATTTAGAAATCTTATATGGAAAGCATATTTATCAAATTGAATTTAATCCTCCACCTTTTAAAACTATTTTACCAAAGAAAAGAAATAGGAGCACAGAGATATGTAATGAAAATGAAGAAAATTCTCATAAAATAGTTAAAATTGAGGATGATAATATTCAAAATGAAGACCACAAAACTCAGGAAAAAGAAGCACGAATAGAAAAGAAGCATATAAAAAATACTCATGATATTTTGAAATTTATAAACAGAAATAAAATAATTTCTGATAAACTTGAAGATACAGATAATATGATAGATCTAGATACTGCTCAGGATACATGGGAAAGTAAGGAAAGTGGAGCATTATTAATATATACAACACAGGGTGTGGAAAGTCGTTCAAAGGTAAATTAAAGGAATATTGACATTTTTAAGAATGGACTAAGTCTTCTTATTTTTAGATAGCAGCATATGATATGGATGGAACCTTAATAAAAACAAAATCTGGTTTAGTATTTCCAAAGGATTATGATGATTGGCAACTTATATATCCTGATGTGCCAAAAAAATTACACAAACTTCATAATGATGGCTATAAAATAGTAATTTTCACTAATCAAGGATCTATTGGATCTGGAAAGATAAATCCAAAATTTTTCAAGAATAAACTTAAAAATATAATACAAAAAATTAGGGTTCCGATACAGGTATACTTCTTTTTCTATAAATTTACAATAAGTAAAATGATCTTATATGTGATTTAAAAATTCATTTGCAGATATTTATAGCTACTGGAAGTAACATCTATAGAAAACCAGCAATTGGAATGTGGCAAAAACTGGAGGAGGTAATGGTTATTTTATAAAATGATTATTCTTACCATGGAAATTTTGATTTTAAATAATTTCTTTACAGAAGAATGATTCTATATCAATTGATAAAGATAATTCCTTTTACGTTGGAGATGCAGCCGGACGCCCAAAAAATTGGGCTCCTGGAAAAAAGAAAGATCATTCGTCAGCTGACCGATTGCTAGCACTTAATTTGGGTTTAAAATTTTACACACCAGAGGAACATTTTCTCGGTCATAAACAGGCCCATTTTGAATTGCCTACATTTAATCCAAAAAATTTACCAGATGGAGAGATATGCTCGGGAAGCAATATAACTTCAAGCAGTCAAGAAGTAATAATTTTTACTAAACGTTGTTTGAAAGTAATCCTTAAACATGTAATTCTTATATATAATATATATGTTTAGATTATTCTAATGGTTGGTTGTCCTGGTTCTGGGAAATCACATTTTGTAAGAAATTATTTAAAACATTATGGATATGTTAATAGAGATACTCTGGGAAGTTGGCAGAAATGTATTACTATAATGGAAAAACACATAAACGAAAAAGATAGCGTAGTTATAGATAATACTAATCCTGATTGCGTGTCAAGGCAGAGATATATCGAAGTAGCGAAAAAATATAACATACCCGTAAGATGCTTCGTTATGTTAACAAGTATTGACCATGCGAAACATAACAATAAGGTAATAGTCTAATTTGGAGTGATATAACGAAATTTATAATATAGATGCTATACTAAATATTTTATTTCAGTTTCGGGAATTAACCGATCCTAGTCACGTTAAAGTTAACGACCTGGTTATTAATTCTTATGTGTAAGTAAAATCGAAACTAAATTTATACAAAGCTTATTATATTGGAATATTTTTAGGAAATCTTATCAGCAACCAAGTTTAGAGGAAGGCTTTACAGAAATTGTTCATGTAAACTTCGTTCCAAAATTTCGAAAAGAAGAAGATCGTCAGTTTTATGAAATGTATTTGCTTGAAAGATAAATGGAATTTTGTTTACAAAGTACAAGTTAATTTAATCAATAGACGTGTTGTAATTATTAGTAATTATAGTATAATATGTAATTATTAGTAATTATAATATAATATGTAATTATAGACATATCGAATTTATTTGTATAACTTGATGTCAAAAATTTTAAATTATTAGCTGTATTTGCTCATAATTTTTAATAAAATAGCTTCTTCTTTTATATTTATCCACTTGTATATTATTTTACTATTATCGTACATTTGCTTTACAAAAGTAGTTATAATTCCACCAAATCTATCAGTATGACCGATAGATTGTATATCAATACATATATCAATATATGAATACGTATCATGTATGTATGTATATTCCATGGACAGAAATATGCACATGGTATAACCTAACCTTTTTGGTACTCACCTTCTTGATATCCTAGAAACATAACCTCTATGAAACGTAAATGTGCAATTTATGTAAACATTTAATGTTCAGTAATAATTATAAATACATACATACAAAATGTCGCGATTAATAGTAAAAAATTTACCAAAAAATGTAAGTGACAATGTCTCACGACATTATATTAAATTATCATAACATTAAAATAAAGAAAAGATTAAAAATAAGAGATAAGTAAGAAAGCTAATTTGCGATGACGATTTATAGATTACAGATACAAAATTAAAGGAACTTTTCAGTGAAAAAGGTTTAATAACAGACGTACAATTAAAATATACGAAGGATGGCAAATTTAGACGATTTGCTTTTGTTGGATTTAAGACAGAAGAGCAAGCTATAGCTGTCAAAGAATATTTTGATCAAACATGTATTGACACCTGCAAAATATCCATTGAACAGTGTGCAAGTTTAGGTATTTGTGAATTATTAATATATAATTATATTAAAAACAGTGATGTGTATTTAATATTTACTCATAAATATTGAGTCCTATAGGAGATTCTTCTAAACCCAGAGCATGGAGTAAATACGCGCCTGATAGTTCAAGGGGTAAGATTAATAATACAGACTCTACTGAGATAACAGAAAACACAGCCCTGAACAAACGAACAGTAGACAAAGAGAAAGGTAAAAAAGAAGAAGGCATTAAAAAGGAAATCAGAGAAGCATTGGAAAAGGTAGATATATAACTATAGCTTATTTTGCTGCTATATTTTTTAAATTTGGAAACTTAATTATCACATTACTCATTTATATATATAGCACAAAGATGATCCTTTATTTATGGAATTTCTTGAAAGTCATACAACAGATAAGGCTATATGGAAGAATGATACAATATTGGCAGCTATTCAAACTAAAGAACATAGTGATAATGAAATCAATGATAGTAAATCTAGTGATCAGAATAATGATAAAGAATACAGTAAGGAAGAAGAGGATGAGGAAGAAGAGGGAAAAGAGAAGGAGCAAAAGATTGCAAACAAAGTTATATCTGATTTAGAGGTAATTCTGAATGCTCATACTTTTCTTCTACTTATGAGTTTTTCTGCATATATTTATGTTTGTTCTGTCTTAAACAGTACATGGAATCCTTGAAAGGAAAAGAAAAGAATATAGAAAACAGGATTTCGAATGATAAGAGTAAATCTAAACATGGTTCTATAAAATTGTTTACTGTGAAACTTCGAGGATTAGCATATAATCACAAGAAAAAAAATATCAAACAATTTTTTCATCCACTGAAAGCAAAATCAATACGAATATCACCAAAAATTAAGGGTATTGCTTATGTTGGTTTCAAAACTGAACAGCACTTGAGGAAAGCATTGCTGAAAAACAAAAGTTTTTTAGGTATAAACAATGTAGTTAACTGCAATTGGGAGCTTTTTTATTTTCCATCTTTCTTTTGCTTATATCTATTCTATTGGCCTTTTTAGATGGGAGACAAATATTTGTAATGCAATATGAAGCAAAAGAATATAATTCTGATGAAGCAGGAAACAAAGACGATAACGTTAGGTGGAAGAAACAATTAGAAGCATTAAAAAGTGAAGATAGCATCGCGGAATCTGGAAGAATGTTTATCCGAAATCTGTCATATACAATAACCGAAGATAATATTCGACAGTTATTTGAAAAATATGGTAGATGGCCGATTTTTATGCATAATACGATATTTACAATACTAATATCACGATCTTTTATATAGGTCCTATAAGTGAAGTTAACTTACCTATCGATCGCACAACCAGAAAACCAAAAGGTTTTGGTACAATAACATTTTTAATGGCCGAGCACGCGGTTAAAGCATACAGTGAGTTAGACGGTTCGATTTTAGACGGAAGAATGTTACATGTTCTTCCAGCTAAAGCGAAATCCGACCCTATGGAAGAACTTGACGAAAGTGAGAATAAATCGTATATAATTCTATCGTCCAGTTTGTTCGAATAATTGCAGTGCGTATAACTTTTATGTTACAGGAGGATTAACTTACAAGCAGAAGAAAGAATTGACAGCTAAAATAGCTGCGGGATCATCGCACAATTGGAATACTCTTTTCCTTGGTCAAAATGCTGTAGCAGACACTATAGCTGCTACTTATAATACGACGAAGGAAAAGGTGCTTGAAGATGGATCAAAGGGTTTAAGTGCCGCTGTTAAGTTGGCATTGGGAGAAACACAATTAGTTCAGGATTCCAGGAAATTTTTGGAGGAAAACGGAGTTTGTTTAGATGCATTCAATCAAGTAAGTATTATTTAGGATATAACCGAGAATAAAAAATGACAATCAAATAATTTGATTGGTACATTTTCTCAGCCACCGAATAAACGGTCGAAAACTGTGATACTGGTAAAAAATTTACCTGCTGCATCGCCGGCACAGGAAATTCGACAATTATTTGCACGACATGGTGAATTGGGGAGATTTGTAATGCCACCCTCAGGAATTACTGGTATGGTTTTTATTAATATCATTATGTGTATCATTACCAACGACGAGTTATCGTGTAATGTTTGTTTAGCTTTGGTGGAATTCTTGGAACCTTCTGAGGCACGAAAAGCATTTACACAATTGGCATATACTAAATATAAACATTTACCACTTTATCTTGAATGGGCTCCTGACAATAGTTTTACTACCCCTCCTCCTATGGGAAAAAACAAAGCCACAGAAGTTGGGGCAAACGAGAAACAGAACATTAAAGAAGTTGACAAACAGGCAGAGGAATTTTCAGAAAGTATAAACGATACAAATAATGCTAATAAAGAAGAAAGCGAAGATGAGGATGAACCTGAACAAGAAACAACTCTTTTCGTAAAGAATATTAATTTCACAACTACAGAAGAGCAGCTAAAAACGGTAAATAATTTAATATTGCATTTTTCTATTATTCGATGGATAATATATTGTTTTGTAGTATTTTGGCAAATGCGGTGCTCTTCATTATGTCTCGATAGCAACAAAGAAGGATCCAAAAAATCCTGGCGCTAAACTGTCGATGGGTTATGGATTCGTTAGATATAAAAGGAAAGTAGACGCGGATCGAGCATTAAAAGTCTTACAAATGACAGTGCTAGAGGGAAAGACTTTAGAACTCAAACGTTCTGAACGAACACTAATGTATGTCTATAAATTTCCTACGAGTTCTGTTGCAACATTTGCAACTCTAATAAACATTTTCTTTTATTAAAATATTTGCAGAACTGATTTAAAGAGTGTAAAGAAGACATCGACAGTAACGGCTCAAACAGGCACGAAAATTTTAATAAGAAACGTACCATTCCAGGCGACGGTTGAGGAAGTAACTGAACTATTCAAGTACGTACTTTATTTATTCTAACTTAGGCACGATTTTTATGTCTTCTTTATTAAAATGTTAGAGCGTTCGGAGAGTTGAAAGCGGTGCGACTGCCAAAAAAATTGGTTGGTGTTGAAAAGCACAGAGGATTCGCCTTCGTAGAGTATTATACAAAAAGCGAGGCCAAGGTATTCAAAAAAATTAATACAATCTTTTATCATTAAATTAACGATCGGTATTTCATGCCTTTTATTTCGTTCATAGAAAGCGTTTAAGGCGTTGTGTCAAAGTACTCACTTGTACGGTCGAAGACTGGTCTTGGAATGGGCTCAAACCGAAGAAGGCGTGGAAGAAGTTAGGAAGCGAACCGCTAAACACTTTTATCAAGGTAAGTACGTTATGATTCGTTTTTACGGTGCGCGTGCCAATAAATTATTCTTTAACAGATCAACCGGTTCAGAAGAGCAAAAAGGCGACGCTAAATCCAGAAGACGTCGGTTTGGGAGATGCCTCATTATGAGTTACTTATAATACATAAAGATAATTCGTTATGAGTTAAATTGTTTATCAGATTTTGTACATAGCATTGACCGAGGAAACAAAGAAATAAATTCACGAAGTACACGTGACTCGCAGAGTGTATTTTCTTTCAATAGCTGGCAGTGATTCAAATCGATCGAGAGTTAAAAAATTCTCTTCGACTCGTAAAAGCGTGCACATTATTAACCTTCGCGTCACGTTGGAACTTTTTCTCGTCTTACTTTTCTCGAAAATACTTTGAATTTCTACCAGTAACACGCCACTGGTGACACATCGTACTATGCGTACTAATTCTACGTATTTGGGTTTTGATACTGTTGAATTGGTTTCGCGTGCCAATGGATATCGCCTAGTTGATATTAATCTTCGACCCACGTTCCAGCCCGATTCAGTTGCAGTTTCGAAGACGGTTCGCAACTACAATTCTAGATCAAAACGTTTTATTGTATTGTAACTTCTAAACTACCTGTACAGTCGCTTCCCAAAGCATAATCCTTTTTTAATTCGTTAATACGTTCTGATGTCACCTCGATAGTAATTTTGCGTTGAAATTTACGATTATAGTATGGAGCGACTAAGGAAAATTTGCATAGAAAAAAAATCGGGATGATTTATAGACTAATCTGAGAAAGTTCAAAAAAAGTGTGACGTGTCAAAAAATTTAAATCAGCTCTAGGACGTTTCTGCCGTAAACAAATTGGATAAAAAACAGGCGAAGATACCAGTGCTTTTGATATATCAGTATTAAAAGAAACGAACTCGCAGAGGATTCGGGTGAAGGTGGAAGGGAAGAAATGTTTTCCTTTCACCTCTGTTAGAAGGAGTGGCAGGAATGGTTCGAGAGGCTTGGGGAGTCTTACGGTAGAGGTGGAAACGACCCATGAAAGTAACAGTGCCTTCTCCACCTTCTGCTCAACACTTAGTCTCATACTCCTTGCCCTGGAGAACGGTGCACGCGATTCTTTCAGTGTCCTTCGGTGTCGACGTACAGGTACAAGGTCGCGAGTGCACCGGAAACGTGTACACGGGGAATCGAGAAGTCGTGTCTATGCAAGCATAGTGCGCGATGTGCTCGACCTGACGAATTTCCAACGAAGACAATCGACAACCGGGGATCGATAATCAAACAACGAAAATGGATTGGGTAAGATCAGATACTCCAGTTAATTTTGTTCTGTTTACAAAAACGTAGTTGACATCGAATTAAGTATAAGGATTGGCACACAGACGCAAGATCCTGTAAAGATTAGTACTACAAAGGTGTTATTATTTACACCTTTATCGATCTTTTCCTTTGGCAAAGAGTTCGTTAAAATTTTATATGAGAAAAGACAGGTCTCTTCGAAAAGCCGCTCGAACAATTTAGGTAAAAAATTCAACAAGTAACGGTAGCATAGCACTAAGGAACTTTCTCGTTCCGAGAATGAATGATAATCATGACGTAAAAAAACACCGTGTGAGTGGTTCGATGTTCATCTTCCTATGGCTTTTCGGTCTAGGTTGACCCGATTCTCATCCACATTTCGACGGTTCGCTGTTGCAAGTTAATAGACAACGTAGGGTGTTCTCTTGCAAGGAGATGAATCGATAATCAAGAAATATGATTTGGACGTCAGAACTCGGTGCATCAAAAATAAACTTGCGGCACCGCAAAACTTCTTTAGGTCGTTGATCGATATCACTTTCTCCATACTTTATTCAGTAAATTATGACTGGTGCTAAACGTTAGTTTCTCCGAGGAAGAAAACAGCCTAGACCGTTGAAAGAAAGATAAGATAGAGTAGAGTGTAGAATCCTGGGGCAATTGTAGGTAGCATCAACGGACAAAATCCTCGTAGAGCGGCGCCGCGCGTTTTCAAAGTTGGGGCTGGGCTGACCGGATTGTTCGAGGGCGAGATCTACATGCATATCAAATACTTGAGAACGATCGTCGGCTTCCTGCCGGTAGAGGAGGGAGAGGAAATCTACCGGTTATTCGAGCCATACCACTGCCTTCAACTGCACACTTCACTTTAAGCCGCCGCGACAAGCAAAGAAGGAGCGAATGCATGTAGCAATTCGAGATTGCAAAACAGTCGAGGTCGTAACAGTTCTCTTTACCCGCTTTACCCAAACCGACCTCCTGCCATCCTATGTACTTGCTCCGAAAATATCATTTTACATACATGCATAAGTACTTAGGTACCTTCTTTTGATCAGAATCGTGCTACTTTCTCACCTATGGCAGAAAAGAAACGCAGCATGTCTAAGCCTCGAGATGAAGAAACAGTTACGCGCGTCCTTGGAAGAGTGATCCATGGCGAATAGGGCCGATCTAAGATTTCTGTAACGTTTACACAACGTGAAATTCGAAATGCTGCAGGCATTTTTCGAGAACCATTAACTAAACCATAGACGGAATCAATCGGAAATAATTGTGCAACCGATTGACGCAACCAAGTGTAAAATGAATAATCTATTCCGTTTAATTAAACGTTATCGCTTTCACGTGGTAGGGAAATCATAGAACGATAGCTAATAGAGCTTAGACGAACTTTTCTTATTCGAAGTAGCTTATAACGTCCTTGGAAAAAATGTCGGCAAAGGAATGTTTCGTTCGCTTACGGGCGAACGGACGGAAAAAGCAGACAGTGGACGAAGACTAAAAGCGAGAGAAGAGAAGAAAAGAACGAAAAAAGTACTTGGAGCGTGCAAGGAAGGCCATCTGCTGACCTTTCAGAGACTCGTTCAGCGATCTTTCTTTTCCTTTTAATCGTCAATTATGACCTGCCTATTTACGGCAGAAAGTAAGCTTTTTTCATCGATAAAGAAATTAAAAAAGGCATGGACACATTTCACGTTAAATCGGGCATCCGATTTTATGATCTTGCTCCGATTTGCATTTTCGATCTCTCCTAACGACGCTAACCGGATTCCACGGATCCCGCATAATTTTCCATGTTTTACGGTCGATTTCTTGCGATTGTAAAATACAGAAAAAGAACGAGGCGAGGAATCGCCGAACCGAATGCGGAACTGAAAATAGTGAAACGAAAGGAAAAACGTAAATGAATAAAGCAAAGAACGAGGACCACCGGGCTCCATTATGTTGCGAATCGTCAGGATTCCCTCTGGTAATTAAGAACGATAAAGAAGATTTAATTAAGGGTACGATCGTACTATTAGTTTCCTGGTAAACAGAGCGAGAGTCCGGTGCCTCGAAGCGAATTCCATGGAAAGTAAAAGTGACCAAACCACGCTAGATTTATCCGCCAGAGACAGATCGACCCGACTCGGCTTTACTTTCGACTACATGTTCCATAGGGATGTGAAACAATAAATTACTCTTTCGTTTAAGGCTAACCGATTATAACTTGGATTTTCAAAACCCAACAAGTAGTCTACAGTTTAGAAACGGACGCAACTCGATGCAATTTCCATTATAGCTGATCCCGATCTTCAATTACCACTTGATCAACGTTAAGCGAATCCACGGTTACCATTCTTTCTCAAGATTACTCATAATTGAATCTTACCAAACGATCGTTGCTTCTCGGTGCGATTCGCGATTGCGGCGATAATTGGAAATCTCAGGAACGGAAGGGTATCGGAGCTGCAATCGAGCGAGAATTTTATCGCGATATGAGAAACGATATGGAATACAGGATTCAAAATAATTAAAGTCATTGAATATGGTAACCCTCGTTACAATGTCGCGCGAATCGTCCGGTAACCTTTGCAACTGGTTTACAGCTACCGGTACTAGATTCTGGATCTTCAAGGTTACGATAAAATTAACTATCTCTCATTTCGTTCTTTCGTCCCTGCGTGCCTGGAATATCGAAAGATCCTCGCGAGCGTGTTTCGCTTTCGACCTTTGTTTCGCTCGATACGAACGTCGTTGACACTTATTTTCTCAACGTGCCTGTTTTCCTAAACTTAGAAGATGGAATTCCCCATCTGCCGGACGAAACATTTCGAGAAGCTTAGCCTTCTACTTTTGCTCGTAGAGCAACGCACGAGAATCCCGGTTCTAAATCTAAACTGACGCGACTCGTTCTACATAATACACGTATCGATTGATTCTCTGAAAAGGTCTCGGTGTTGAGTCATCGACAACAAGTAACGGAATTAAAGCGAAGGGTGAAGTCATCGAAATCGTCTGGACGTCAACGAGCCGTTCAAATGTCACAGGAACTCGAAGCGTGTCCAGTGGCGGTCGTACGGATCGAATGTAAATAAGTTGCTCGTTTGACGATTCGTCGCCAGTTCCATCAAAATAATCGGTTCCGATTGAAACGGTTGCGTAACGTTGAACCTCGATAATTGGCACATATTACAGGGTACCGATCGGTGGCCGAATCGATGTAACTTTTGGTCCAAGTAACGCGTTCCTGTCTTTCCTGTATCGATAATTCCTATTACCCGCTGCTTTCACATCGAGTAATAGTCTTTCTTTTTGCATGAGGAATCGAAAGTACCTGCGATTGACATTTCCTGGTAAAAACAATCAAAACTTGCGAATCATCTATGATCGATGAGGTTCGAATTCAGGTCTTTACGACTATTGCGAGCATTGAAATCACCGGACGGCACCTACAATCTCTTTGCTAAATCTTTGCATAGGTACGAACAGAATCTTGGAATTCAACGAATAACGTTCGAATATAATTACGCTTTCACTTCTAAACAACCAGTTGAAATATCTACATTTTCAAAGTTTGCACAGCGATAACTGATACCAGTCGGAGCTTCCGTGACGATCGGAATCACCGAAATCCTCGCGAATATTTCCGTTCCGGTTATGAAACTTCCCGAATGGAACTCGTCAGTGGAGCAGGTGGTTTTCACGCGTTGCACACCGTATCGTTTGCAGTCGCTAGCCAGAACAATTTCCCGGTTGAAGCGCGCTTGTAGAGCTACGAGTCTGCCGTTCTCGTAGAAAGTTATTTGACATTTAGATAGGTCCGCGGGGAATTTTCGACTCACCCACGTCCATGTTAGCGTGCGGCTATACATACAATTTATTCAATCGCCACTGTTTTCTCTTTGCCACGCGATGTTCCGATTTTAAATCATCCAACGAGAAATCAAAAATTCTTCTCTTTATTCTCCTTCTCTTTATGGTGCTTGTAAACGAACTGCTTGTGTCGGAAAACGATATCATTTGGCGTTACTCCGTTGAAACGAAGAAGCGGAAAAATCGGGCGCACCCCTGTCGATCGTAATAGTGGAATGCGCGATCGACGACGGTCGTTTCAAGCCTTCTCAGTTTCTTCTCCCGGCCATGCTAATTATTGTTCTATCGTCAGGAATGACGTTACGACGTAACGTTAACGTAACGCGCTCGCTGGCCGAAACGTACGAGAAAGTGGTCGCGGAACGATGTTCTTTCTTTTTGCTTTCTCTTTACGCACTCGTTACGTAACGAGGAGTGGCTCGTTGGGTGTCACGGTCCTGTTCTATTTGCCGGATACGTCGATTTATCCTCGAGGTCTTCGATATAATCGGAATCTCCGCTATGTGTTGGCAGGTGCGCTGCTCGCCAACGCGACCCCATAACGACTCGCCGTTCATCGATCGATCGATAGCTTCTCTTTCCACGGTTAAAACGTTATCCTTAGTATCTTAGTCGACGTGGGAGTTTTTAATATAGAGCGCACAAATCGCCGGATCTACTTCTAATACCACAATTCGAAACGGAGATCGATCGTAGAGATAGATCGGATGAAAGTTTATAGCGAGTCTTTAACGCTACGATGATTAACATACTGTAGCCGTCGGCTACATCGAGTAGCGTGTCTACTTATTCTGTTGATAAGTAAATCTACTTAATTCGTTAATTTCGACAGGCCACGCTATTATCGCGTCACGACTTTTAGTATCATATTAAGAGGCTTCTTATGATAAACTTACGCAAGATGCTAATTTCGTCCGTGATTTCGCGTAGAAAAATATGAAAATTGCTCGCGGCTACCAAGTTCCGTCAAAATTTCACAAGCTGCTCATTCTCGCTTATGTGTAGAGAATATTAATAATTGTATTATTATTAAACGAAAGAAGACCGACTCTTGCACGCACGCATCGTGTTTACTCTAGGCATAGATGAAGATAGGTAAGTACGCGGTCAGTTTCACCGTAACACGCGTCATTCACGCTAACTGACCACGAAACCATTTACACGCAGATACAGTTAATTATTCGTGCTCCGTAGGCACATCGAATAACAAATTATTAATGCGCCGCATCGCTTTTCCGTTACAGGAGAACCGAACAGTGTCGCTGCTACTTTGCTTAAGCATTCTGCTTGCGACGATTCACAACGGTGAGTATCTCCGAAAGGAACTTGTACTTGGAGAAGTAGTTTCGTGTCTCCGAGTCAATGGCGGAAAGCAAGACGTGCGATAGCTAAATTCCACGTTGACTTGTAATTTTCCGCAAGTTGAGAAACAGCCCGCGAATCGACACTACGAGTTTATCCTATAAGAGTGATTAATTAGTAACGATAATTATCGTCGCGATCTTTTCATCTATCGTTGCGAACGAATGACTGAAAGGCTATGATACAGTAAGAATAAAACTTGCGCTTGTTCCTATCGAAATAAAAAATTGGGTCGACAAGGTTGGAACGACGAATAGCCCATTTACTTTGTGACCGAGTCTCTGATCTCTCTCCTGTAATTTCTCTAGCATAACCGGTGCAGCACGTGGGGATCGGTGCACGCACGCGGGTGCAGTTTCACTGAACTCGCCAGATCTCGACCAGTGAAACGTATGCACCTTCTCGGAGAAAACGATCGAAGCAAAAACGGGGCCCCATTCGAGGTGTAGTCGATATGTATAGGGAAAGGGGCAATAAACCTCGAAAGTATGAACATTGTAGGCATAAAACCGTCGGGATATTTAATGCGATCGTTCTCGCCAAATTTCTACCCCGTGTTTCATAATCGATACGATAATCGTTGCCCGATTTGCAGGAAAAAACTTATAGTCGACGTGTCGGATCATTTCGATAAAGAGATACGATAAAGATACGATCGCGATCTATCGCGTACGTATATCGCGTATTACGGTAGAACTCCATTTATCTGATCTTGTCGGTAGACAAACAGTTTACACAATTAGAATTCGTATGATAGCAGCTCATCAATTTTCCTGCTATTATTTTTCGTCCACGTAATAGAAGCTCGTGTTCAGATAAATGAATTTAATCGATAAACGTTCACTTAATCGGGCATTAACGAAAATCTCGTTGCGATAAATGAAGATGTACTACAGAAGGAAGAACATTCGGAAAATTCCTCGCGTCGCGAGATTGCCAATGCTACTTCGCACAGCTATAGAACGTAACGTAGTTTCTAACCACGAGATCAACTGCTTCGGATCATTAAGTATACCGGACACTGTACGTATCCTGTAGACCTAACGACCACTAACTTCTTTTCGATCGTAGGACGTCGTACTTAGGCGACAATGCTCGTTCAAGCATCGATAATCAGGATCAGAAATAAGAAACAGAGCGTTTTAGCGGTCTCGGTAGCAGGTAGACAGCGTGTTTGATACAGCTGCGGTAGGAATTCCAGATTTGCGGGTAACACCGCGTGTCTCGAGCCTCTTACCGATATTATCTCCGGTATTATGTGCTGCGCTTAACTCCATTACCGTCTCTGTAACGTTCATATAACGCGAAACTATTGCCAACGTGTAGGAATAAAACAGAATCTCGGACGCTTTCTGTATCGCTGTCGATCTTTGCCCCGGGTGTAGTTCCTATTCCTTGCTCGATTATCATTATCCTGTCAGTCGTGACACAAACACGAATGCAAGCACAATTCCGCTTTGTGCGAAGCATGCGAATCGAGGAAAACGATCGTGGAAACTATATAAAATTCTACTTTTACTTACGTATTGCTAGTATATTGCTAGTGAAAATCGAAAACGAAAACAAACTTTCCAATTCGGTGTATAGAATTTCATGTTAAAAAACTCCTGGTAATAACCGAAGACCGGTAGCGACTGAAATGCAGTTGAACAGTGCGTTATCAGTGATCGATGGAACAAAATCATTGACCGAGTTGACGAGTCTCTGTGCCACGTGGGTGGTCAGGGTCAGGTACGATCTTGATTCTGGTCTCGATTTTTACATTCTTTCTGAACGGCCTCGATTCGTGCGCGATCAGTGAAAGCATCGAGGATAATTCCCGATCGAAAGCGAGTACCGACAACGGTTCGTCAAGGCGACTGCAAATCGGGTTATCAATGAAGGAAACGTGTGAAAATAAAAGAGAAATCGCGACGCACCAGTCACCGTGTTTCTCACTAACTATCTACGAGTATATACGTATAATCCTAAATTACGAACACGATGAGCGATCACTGATGACCGGGCTAATGTAAGTACTTGTGCATAAGCATTAACGAACAGTTTGCAATTATCGGCAAACGGTAATTTTCTTCTCGTTAAACGGGTAAAAAGCGATAAAAGTAGCAAGTACGACAGATTTTATTATATAGATTCGCGTCAGAAAGGCAACTCGTTTGTGTTAACGCGAGATTACAGGCATGAAAATTCGTGGCGTATGCGATTCGCGGATCTGTTTCTCGCTCGACAAATGAAAGTTCAATCGCGTTTCAATTTCTCCGCAAAGTTTCTCTGTCGACCACTCGTGCTTGTCTTTCTATGAAAGAGTTACGCTAGCTAAAGCACCTGTACAAAACGAAATTAACAAAGGAATACTCGGTCTAACGTAGGTAACGCCGAACGCAAGATCGTATGCTATTATACAAACTGGTCGATCTATCGACCAGGCACTGCCAAGTTCTCACCGCAAAACATCAATCCGTATTTATGCACCCATCTAATCTACGCTTTCGGTGGTTTCACCAAGGACAATGCCTTGAAGCCTTTCGACAAATACCAAGACATCGAGAAAGGTATGACAAACAAAGAGAGGGAAAGAGAGAGAGAGAGAGAGAGAGAGAGGACGAGAAACCAGATTCGTCAGGACACGAAAAAAATTGCATCGATTAACCTTGCGCAACTTTTAAAGGTGGATACGCCAAGTTCACTGGCTTAAAAACATACAACAAGAACTTGAAAACCCTGTTGGCTATCGGAGGTTGGAACGAAGGTTCCAGTAGGTTTTCTCCGATGGTTGCCGACCCTGACAGAAGACGAGAATTCGTCAAGAACGCCATAAAGTTCCTTCGAAAGAATCACTTTGACGGTCTCGATCTCGACTGGGAATATCCAGCTTTCAGGGACGGTGGAAAGCCTCGGGACAAAGACAACTATGCCAGTTTGGTGCAGGTAAAGTAACAAAAATTAATATCTCACCGATCTAGCTAACTGTATGTTATTAACGCGTTATGCTTCTCCCGAATCCATTCATATTTGATTACAAAGGAACTGAGAGAGGAGTTTGAGAGGGAGTCTTCAAAGACCGGAAGACCGAGACTTTTACTAACGTTGGCGATGCCAGCTGGTATCGAGTACATCGACAAAGGCTACGATATTCCTAGATTAAACGAATACTTGGATTTCATCAATCTTTTATCGTATGACTACCATTCGTCTTACGAACCAGCCGTCGATCATCACTCTCCTCTGTATCCTCTGGAAGAGGACAACGAATACAATTACGACACCGAGTTAACGATCGTAAGACTTTGGCAGTGTGGATCGGTGTGTGGAATCTCGTAAACGCTAACGCTAGCGATAACGTTTCCAGGATTACACTGTGAACTATCTGCTGAAAAAGGGTGCCTCTCCGGGCAAGATAATCCTAGGAATTCCAACGTACGGCCGATCCTACACGCTTTTCAACGAGGATGCCACTGATCTGGGTTCACCGGCCGATGGTCCAGGAGTCGAAGGCGACGCGACCCGCGAGAAAGGCTACCTCGCTTACTACGAAGTTAGCGTTTGCCGTTTACCATCGGGATATTAATTTTAAGACCAAATAATACGATACCGCTTCCACAGATTTGCGAGAGCCTAGCGCAATCGGACGAGTGGCAGGTGGTTCAACCAAATGCAAAAGCTATGGGTCCTTATGCGTACAAGGGAGACCAATGGGTAGGTTACGACGACGAAGATATAGTCAAGTTAAAAGCCAAATACGCGAACGAGAAGAACTTGGGGGGAATTATGTTTTGGACGATCGACAACGACGATTTCCGGGGCAAATGTCACGATCGTCCGTATCCTCTGATCGAAGCGGCTAAAGAGATGCTCTTGACGGACAACTCGTAAGTACACCGAGTCGACGAATCGCTGCTTTACAGTTTCAACGACACCGATAGCGATGTTTCCTTTGAAACTTCAGGAATACCGTTCAGAAGTCAAAGACAGTGGACAATCGTAAGAAACCCAGAGCCCAAGGTGTTCAGAGCAATACCGTAAGAAGAAAAGGTGGTAGACGAAGCACCACGACTGCAGCGCCTGCCCCGAAGATCCGAGCGTCCTCCTCGAGACCAAAGTATCGGACGTTTTCGCGTCCTAAAACCAGCGAAGAGGAAGAGGAGGATCAACGAGTCGACAGACGATCGTACGACTCATCCTCCGACGAAGAGGATAGCTCCGAGAGAGGAAACACGGTTAAGACTGCGAACAAAAACGAAAGACCGAGCAACAAGAATAAAAGGAGATCGTCGAAAGATCGATCGAGTTCCAATCGGAATCGTAGAAAGCAAGCTCGCCGCAAAGAAGAAACCAACAGCAACTCGAACGAAAGATCGTTGAGTAATAAACTGACTACTCCGGAACCGCCAACGACACCCGATCCCGGGACAGGTAACTTAGCCGCGATATTTCGCAAACGCCACACCGCAGAAATATTAACTTTTTATTTTCAATAGATTTCAAGTGCGAAGACGAAGGATTCTTCCCGCATCCCCGAGATTGCAAGAAATATTTCTGGTGTTTGGAGAGCGGCCCAGGAGGTCTTGGCGTAGTAGCGCACCAGTTTACGTGTCCTTCTGGTAATTCGATCGCAATCATCCGAAAATCCGTTTCAGAGGTCGTCTACTCGTTCTAAAAATGATTCTCCTTCGATCGCACAGGTTTGGTGTTTAACAAGGCAGCCGATTCCTGCGATTATCCGCGCAACGTTGTATGTCCCAAATCGAAAACGTCTCAGTCGTCCGCGTCGACGACCAGAGCACCGATAACCGCTGCCACCAGCCGTACCACTTATCTCTATAGCACTACGCGTCGACCATCCCCCGAAAAACCAGACACGGAGGAAGAGTACGAGTACTACGACGAGGACGACGACGAAGTCGAAGAGGAGGATGAAGAAGAGGGAGAGGAAGAAGAGCCTAAAACGACTACCACTCCGAAAGCGCTTTTGTATAAAACGATTACCAGAAACAAGCCTAGTACGACTACGACTACGAGTACGACAGAAGCGCCTACGACCACCTCGAAGGTTGGGAAAAATGAGCCTGAGATTACCAATATTGAGGACGAAGAGGATCCTAGGGTTATCAAAGAGCTAATAATGCTGATCAAGAAAGCAGGTGGTATAGAGCAACTAGAAAAGCAGCTGTTACTTCAAGACAAGAATGCTGACAACAGTGCGAATTCTGGCAGCGTAAACGCTACTCCTGCTACGATAAGTCGCACTTTGTACGAACGTGTACTGAATCGACAAGCTGGTAAAGTTACAAATAAGCAACGTACTTCTACGAATACAAATTACGCGAATGGGCCAGGAAGTGCGCAGTTCGAGGGATTGGACGAGGTTCCGGAAGTGAAGAGTTTGAGGCGCTCGCAAAAACCGCAATACGTGACCATCGAGAGACCAAAGTACGTGATATCGCACGTTCTGATGTTTCATTCGTTGCGTAACTATAACGTTTCGTTCGTTTCGTTCCCTTGATACAGGCCGTCTACGAAGGAACCGCCGATCGAAGACGAGCAACTCGACGAAGAAGAAGATCTCGATGAAGATAACACGGATGTAGCTTCATCCGAGGAACAGACTATTAGCAATCCTTTCTTAGCTAGCTCGACGCAGAGAGCGACGCCTAATTATATCAACATCAGACGCGCTCGACCTTCCACCTCAAGGTAAGTGAAAGAGAATAGACGCAGGAGGACGATGTTGTTCTTGTAAACGTTGCAATGGAAATCCCTCAGATACGAGAACGACGTTGAGGAGAAAAATAAGAACACGGAAGAAGAGGCGCCTATTCCCAGCCGACGCCGGCGTCCCAGCGTGTTTCCCAAGTAAGTTCGCGTTTAATTCAAAATCGCTGTTTGCCAAAAGTAAAAAGAATACAATTTCGAAAAGCGAATAACTTGCTTCTTTCGATTATAGAAATACCGAGACGAGTTCTTCCGAAAATACCAGAGATCAGGAATCTCGTTCATCCGCAAACGAAGAAAGTCCACAGACAACTAAATCCAGGTTTCTATACCTAAAACAATCTCCGCCATTTAGTAAACTTCAAGCGACTGTTATCTAATTATTTAAATATTCTTTAGGTATGTTAGCGTTCAAAGATTCAGAAGCACGACTTCACATTCTACGGAGGTTGTTTCGCAAGTGGCATCCACTAGCCAAGAACCAATTACGGAATCGGTCTCGAGCGAAGCGACCGAAATCGATCAAAAGGTGGATACCACCACCGCGACGAGTCCAGTGATCAACATTTTACCTTCGATTGGCTTATCTTCGACACCGAACGATATCCTCGTCGAGTCGGAAACGGAAAAACCGATTCCGACAACGACTCCAGAGGCTAGCTCGACTACCACCGAATCTGTGAAACTCGTCGAGGATTCGGCTACGGAAATCCTCCTAACTACGGCACCAGCGAACTTGTCTACGTTGTCGGTTCCAAATACAAGGATCAACACCGCATCGGTATCTCAGCCAAGGCCTTTTAGCTTTAACCGAAGAAATAGACCTACGACCGAGCCTACCACCACTCCGTTGCCACCGTCCAACGATCAGACGAGGTCCAAGGTGAGTATATCGTCGCGAAACCAAACGCGCTCGTCCTTTTTGGTAGGACGAGATCGATTAAGACCGAGGCAGGAGAACGCCGGTCGAAACGAGCCGACTACTGAGAACGAGCAAATCGAATCTTCTCGCGGCGGCGTTGTCAAAGAGACAGCGCACACTCGTGGAAGGTCGAAAAGCAGAGGAGTGAGTAGATACACGCCGCCGACCTTCAGAGTTAGAAACGAAGATTCGTCCAACTCCGTAGTTAGAGAACGCATTCGAACTACGGAACCTCCTGTTAGCACGGCCATTGTCACGGATGCTTCGAGAACGCGGTTCCGCCGGCCAATTGCTAAAACCACCACCGAATCCACCAAAGCTAACGAACTCGAGGACAGTCCTATCGTTAGGATCGCCCAAGGTTATCCCAGAAGGAGCTTATCTTCGAGATCGAAAAACACGGTTAAAGACGAGATAGATAACGATAAAATCACCAACATCAAGGTATTCAAAAAGCCGACTGCATTGAACAGAGACGTGTACGCCAGGACAAGATATACGAGGAAAAGAAACAACGTAGAAATTGGTGAGTTCAAAAAGGAGACGGAAGAAAAAACAAGCGAAGCCGCGCCAGATTTCTTCTATTCTTCGACATCTACTACAACAACGGACTCGATCGTCGATCGTTCTTTGAACGACACCACCATACCCATAATTATAACTACGACCGAACGACCGATCGTGAATTCCATAGACGAAACCGATAAAGTTTTATCTCCAACGACGATATCACCGGAAACGCAAGAAACTACGATTACTGGTTTAGATACCGAGACGAACACCGTCGAAGCTGTTCGTACCACGGAATTGACAATAGAGAACGAAGTGAACACGGAGACGGACGATCGAGTCGATGCTAGCGAAGGGCTCGATCAAGTCCTTACAACGACCGATAGCGCTATCAAATTGCAAGATTTTGAACCAAACGTGATCATCGTCCTTCCTGCGAACAATACCGAAACGGTTAATGAAGAGAATATAAACTTGGCTGTTCCGAGGCGCAGAAAAGTTTTGCTAAGAAGACGGCCCGTTACATCGAGCACAACAGCTACATCGCAAGCAGAACAAGAAGAAAATAAATTAATTCCCCGTAGGAGGAAAGTGATCAAGCGTGTTCGGCCGGTTCAAAGCACGGTATCCACGGTAGATGCTGATTCTTCCACGGAAAAGGATCAAATTTTGCTTAGATTTCGATCTACGACTCCTAGAGAAGATGCGACGAGTACGATCGTTGCTGAAACGTCGGACGTTTCGACGGAAAATTTCGGTTTGTCAACGACCGAAACTGTGACGGCAGAAACGATCGACTTGGATATAACCGATGGTTTCACAGGAGTCACTTTGGAAACGTCGACTGCAGAAACTGCGATCAGTGACACTGGTTTCTCCGAATCCGATGTCGTTACGATGGCCTCGACGATAATCGATAATGTTACCGCCGTTGTGGTCGATTCCACGACAAGCAAGGAGGAGTGGACAGTGGAAACCGGTGCAACGGAATCAACCACGTCATCGAATTTCTTAATTAATTTCACCGACGCGAATGATATTTCGGATGAAACGTTACCATCGAGGAACGAACTCGACGCCCTGCCAACCACTATTTCGCAGCTCACTACACCTTCCGCGGCTTTCCAATCCAACCGTAGGTTAGAGACATACAATAGAACGTACTATTTAGACTCCAGATACGTGAGAAAGAAATTTGTACGCAGGCGGCCAGTTGCTTCTTCTTCTTCTTCTTCGGAAAATGTCACCAACGACTGGTATCCAAATATAGAAACTTCGTCCCACGTGCCTTTAACTAGCGAGAGAAACGAAGTGGGTCTGTCGAAACGTAGAAAGAGCCTGTTCGTTCGTCGTAGACCGGTCTCCTCTACAACCGCGAGAACAACGGGATTTATCGAAGAAGATTTCATAGATGAGAATAAATTCGGGGACGAGAAGGAATTGCAGTTGGAAGTGCGACGTAATGTCGAAAACGCTACTCCAAGAATCAATCGAGCCTACGATGAAACCTTCTACCCTATTACTCCATCCGCCGCAAGAGAATCGGAAGAATTCTGGAACCGCTACACTACTCCATCGACCAGTGAAAGACGTTCTCCGTTTCCGGTAACTGTACAAAGCGAAACGACACTCGATAAAAGCTCCGCAAACGTCGACGAATCCTCAGAAAACGAAGAAAGCCATCGATCGGTATCTTTTAATAATCGTTCACCAGAGATTCGCCCTCGTTATAGAGTCCCAGAATCGCTGAAGAAAACGGCGAGCGTGGAGGGTCTTTATTCTCTCGATTCGTTACCAGAGGAATCCGGAGAATCGAACAATCACAAGTCTAGATATCAGAACTTTCGTCAACCGAGGACGCGTTACAAATATCGAGAGATAACGAGGAATCAGCGAGAAGAGAACGAAGAATCGCTTGCAGATGCTACGCATTCGCCCAGCTTCGACTCCTCGACGCAGGTGAGAACGCGTTTCTACGCGAGACGTCCAGTTCCCAGCACAGAACCACCGGTCACGGAGACTCTGATTCCAGCGAAGAAATTCGACTACGTGGCGGATGCTTATAGAAGGCAACAATCTTTACGAACGACACCGCGTAATCAGAACGAAGAGGCAGATTCGACTACTTGGACGAGTTTGAACGAGGAACGAGCGGAGGTTCAGAACTTCGTAGATGGAGATTACGTGACTACGCCTTCTTCGCAACCGCTGGTGACACGATTGGTTACATCCGTCGAGGAATCGGCCACCACGGAAAGACAAAAGATTCTGATAAAAACGAAATACTCTTCGTTAACGTCGAACACGAAGATTCCCCTTCAGATTACGATCGCTCGATTGGAACATCCTGCTACTACAGCCTCCCCGATCTCCGATACGCTGGAAAGATCTACGGATTCCCTGGATGAATCGGAAGGGAACGAGGACGAATCGGTGAATGAGATTCGCCAGGGCCAAGTCGAAAGATCCACGTTGCCCATAGAGGGTGAATTTCTTCATCAGGCACGGTTCACCACGGAATCTCATGAATCGTCCACGATCGAGATCGAATCGGTGTTCAACAATTTGATCGGCAGTAGGGACTCTACCAAGTAATAAAACGCGTCTTCTCGAATCGTTCATCGATAATGTATATATATATATAGACACGATTATCCTTATCATGTATCATGAAAAATTCACAAGATATCTAACGATCAACGAGTCAAAAAATAGGTGAAAGTTCTCTCCTCTTCTGTCCTTCGTCGAATCACTGTCAACTAGTTTCCCCGATCTTGAATACCGGAACAAAGCTGCCAGGATAATCGAATCAATGATCGTCAAACCTCTATAGCTGACAACCAGAAAATCAGCATAGAATCACCGATATCAGCGCAGAGGATCGTCCACTTTCTTTACCTTCTCTCTCTTCTCGTTTAAGACAAAAAGAGATTGCCCCGAGAATGCTGAAAAGAGAGAGATCGAAGAGAAAGGTTTCGGAAGATCGTCATTAAGCGTGCTACCCTCTTCTAATTTTCAGGTCGCCAGCTCGGAAGTCAATAGACTACCAACCCTCAAGGAACTAATTGGTTATCAAACGAACGAATACGCCAGCAGTCCGTCACCCATATTCTTGAGCTTGTTTCCTCTTAAAGCGAAGGACGAAGAGATTTTATCGCATGAAAAAAACACGAACCGCATTCTCGAGGGAACAAGTGTTCGGAATGATACAATTTTCAATGCAGAACCAACAACTTTAATGCCAAATAAGCATGATCAAAAGGAAGAGACAGGCTACGCGATACAAAATGATTTAGATTTATCCGTGGATAGTATAGACACGTATTACGTTGAGGATAATATCGATGAAAACGATATTTCGTTGACTAACAAGAAGAGGATCGATCGACAGGATTCGTCAACGACTGTCACCCTAAAACCTACCACTATGCGTGGTATTCCTTTAGTTGATTTAATGCAAAGCCAAGTCCCCCGTGGTTTTTATGTTACTAGAAGCGAAACGGAAAATCCGATACCAGAACAAGTAAAGAACGACGAATCAACCACCGAATGGACAACATTGTCGATAGAAAGCAAAGAAAATGTTTCTTCCAAGATCGCTAACGAAATCGAACAACCCAATGCAGGTAGAACGATCGTTACCGATTTTAACCATAATGATAGCGAAGAAAATTCCAAATCTTCGAACCAAGTTATTACAACTTTAAAGCCCGATTTTTTCACGAAAAGTAACGAAGTTAAAGACAGAGACGAAAGTATAGCACCATCGACGAATCGAGTGCAAACAGAAAAAGATATAGATCTCTTTACGGAGATACCAAGTTTGGAAACAAATGCAGCACCTTCGATTTCTATACCCGTAATTTCTCCGACCGATTCACCTGTTACATTTACTTCTCTATCCTCTAATGAACCCGAGTCTATTGTTTCTACGACCAGTGAATCCTTGACTAATGACGACGCTACCCTGTCTATTAAAAATACTGACTCCACTTCAACCTCTGTAACCGAAGTACAATCTAATTTCACGACTAAAACAAACATCTTAGAATCCGTAACAGAAACAGGGTTATTACATATAGAAAATGGAACGCATGCTGCACATTTGCAAGAGAATTATTCGACAGACGAAAAGGTCAGTAGCAGCCAACAAACTGGCGAAGTTAGAAGAAACGTGGTGAAGGATGGCGAAGAATCGAAGTTCAGTTCATCGTTGTCAACCACGACGCGTCCTTCTACTCAATCCGAAAGATCGGCGAATAAATTTAATCGCCGCCGACAAAGGATCGAATTTAATCCTAATCACGAGTTTGGACGTAAATCTCAGGACGGTAGGCAGGATCATCGTTATGTAAGCCCATCGAACGAAGATCAAAAGGATTCGATAAAAGAAACAAGAAGAACGCAACATCCTCGTCGTAGAGTTATTAGCTACAGAGGGCGACACCGCAGACCTTTTGTTACTGGTACAGCTGTGAACGACTCGCTTGCCACCAGTACAACCACTCGTACGACTAATCGTACGGTCAACGACGATGATAAACTGAAAGTAACGAAGAAATCAGCTAAGGAGGAATCCGAGCAAATCGAAGCGATAACTGGCTCCACGAAAAGAACGAAAGCGGGTAATTCTGTAGAAAATCGAAATGATGGAGAAAACGCGAACAAGGAAGAGACAAGCGTGGAAAAGAAGGTTGTGCCAAAGGCAAATCTTACCGGAAAAGAAGCTGTCTCCAAAGAAGAACGTCTTCGGATCGAGGAAAATATCGGTCGATCCGAGTCTGAGGTCAGTTTAGACTTTAAATTTCCTACACTTGCGACTTGCGATGACATAAAAAAAGAAGTATAACAATTTCTTTACAATATGTAATTCTAACTCAGACGCTATCGCTCGCTGTCCCTCTCCCTCCCTTTCTCTCTCTTTACATCTAACTAAACAAAGTGGAATACGCAACATTCACGAACCGTAAATAAAAACGACAAAACCGATCAGACCTCCTTGTAGTTTATCCAGACATCCGGACGAAAAAAGAACAAAGCTACTCGTCGATGACTTTAAAAGCATACGACAAAGCTCAGATCGATCGCGGCATTCATTTCACGCCATAACGAAAGAAAGGAGTTGATCCGATTCTTCGGTGACAACGATTAACGAAAAAGATCGTATAACAGCAGGAGGAAAAGTATTTCAGAAGGGATCACTATCTACGGAAGAAATTCATCGAGCATCTTTTCTGCCATCTTCGCCATAATCTTCACCTACCACTGATTTTACTCTACCCTCAAATCAATTAACACTTTTTTCTTCTACGAGGCGTGTGTCGCATATTTTAGGGCGCCTTCGTTACGCTTATTTTGTTTCATCTTACGATGTATTTTAACCCTTTGTGCTTTGCTCCTTTTACATATATGTATATTTACCGCGAACTCGACGATTATGAAACTTTCTCTATAACCTTTGTTCATTGATGCTTTTGAAATGGCAGTAAAATGTCAACAGTGCAAAGGGTTAATGCTTAGCTACGAAATTCAGCAATTTAACACAAGAATGAAGTGCCATTGTTGTCTCGCGCGCTTATCCTCTAATTATTCTTAGCTCCTCTTCTCTCATGCATCGTTTCAGTGCTTTTCAGCCCTGAATACGATTATTCAAAATAAAACGGCCAACATGTCAATCGGTATAAGTCTTACGATGTGAAACTGAAGTGCAAAAATTACAAACGTTTAGGTAAAGGATCCTACGCTCTTGATACCTCACTGAGATTCGTTACAACGCGCTATCTACGAACAATTAATAAGATACGACATATTTTGAATTTGTATTATTCGCGTCATAAAATTCGAGGCATCTTGTGTTTCTATTATCTCCTATCGAGGTAATGTTTCACTAATCAAATTTCATTAATCGGTTATAAAAAAAAATCGTTCACGAACTCGTTCTCGACATATTAAATACTTCGTAACGTCAGCTTCTTGTTGATAACTTATACCAATTGACCGTCGACTAATATTTTTTGATTGACCGATGAGAAAATTCTACTTACCGTTCTAACGAACCTAAACAAAATACAATCTGCGTATGCTCTACGAACAGGTGAATTCCTCGAAGAGTACGGTAACATCCCGTACACCAGGAAATTTGCCATCAACCAGGTTGAGGAAACCCACTACATTCAATTTGGCGACATTGCAAAGCAAAACTTCCAACACATTCGCGAATCATCGAAAAACTCATTCGAACGACGGAAAGTCTGAAACTCTTGCTAACGAAAAACTCGGTAAGTGATGATACGATAATATAAAATCTACACATAACCATGATACTCTACAACTCGAAACTCTGTAACATGATCGCGCCGCGTCCCGCCAATTATTGCGAAGCACAACGCCGCGTCGACCAAATATCGTACCATTAGAAACGCGTGCGTTGCGTAAACAATTGTGTGCGCGATATGTTTGAAATTCAAATCTCCTTTAATCGATGCTCTCCGTTAATCAAATAAAATAAAAAGTTTTCGAAGAATATATTATTAAATAATTGTAGAAACAATTTAAAGACACGTTTCTATATTATGTTTTAGATGCCGTGGATGAAAGAACAGAAACACCGAAATCTGAAAAAGATATCGATCAAAGTAGTAGAGCACAAGAATTCGCGGTGACTTTGGCAGATCCACCGTCTCCACAAACATCAGCTACGGGTACACTCAACTTGTTAAATCCTCCACCATCAGATTTCTTAATTTATATAAACTAAAATGTTAAGTCGCATATTTCACTCTTGTTCATGGATCACTTGGGACATAATTTCTCATTGCACTGCAATTTTCGACTTATATTTTCTCATACTCTTCGAATCAATCGATGAGGACGATACTTTTCCATTTACTTACTTCTAATTCGTGTACTTCTTCCATTCTGATACTCAAACACTATAAAACCTTTGAGGAGCCGAGGTTACCATCAAGAACTAATCACATTTTATTCTTATTGAAGATGTACTTCATTGTTGGGGGTCTAATGGAAGCTAATCAACATCTTTTGAGAACTCTACCTCGTCGACTTCATAATCGTTCACCTGTTTTGCTAATATTTTTGTCCTTTCCATACATTTCTACTCTATTATAATTGCAATCATGTTCTTCACCTTTTCCATCACCGTCTGTATCAACGCCCAATATGAATACTAATGCAATTATAACTTTTACGCACATTGATACTCTTTCCCTTTTTGCCTGTATCCTTACGTGTGCAGGCACATCTCGTTCTTCACGCTGGATAAATCATATGCGTGCTGATGCATCTTTTATGTTCTTCCATGGGTGCTAACGGGATTCTTCTAGTCTCTTTTGTTTTTGGAGATCGAATAACTAATAGAGTTACACAATCAGGTCGAACACCGTTAAGGAACGGTCTGAGGCGCAAAATAAGCACTACGGTTGCACCTAGAACGGACGCGACAACAAGCAGGGCTACCCTCAGATTCACCCCGAGTCTCAGAGATCGACAAAAGTCAAAGACGAAGGATAAAACTCTACAAAATGTAACGACAAGACCTAGGCGACCGCCTGTTATCGACTACGATTATTACGAGGACGAGGAGGAATCGGTGGTTGGAAAATCTACTTTCAACGGAAAACTCTTCCTCACCAGCAAAGGAACCTTCCGATGTCTGGATCAAGGCAATTTCCCACATCCCGACTCTTGCAAAAAATTTATTACTTGCGCCAGAATGGTGAACGGTCAGGTAATCGGAGCTGAGTACACTTGTCCCGATAAACTATCCTTTGATCCGGTCGGTGGTATTTGCAATTGGTCAGCCGGACTTGGCTGCAAAGAATAATTTCTCCTAAATCATTAATTAAACGATGTCTTAAAAGTCGCATAGATCAGACATAAAGTAATTTTTAATTCATATTTAAACTAAATCATGACCAATTCATTATACAACGAACAAGAAAGATTCGGCTGAATTTTTACAAACGCATGTAGCCATATCTAACGGAAACGAAGCGTGGTGATATTATAGTTAAAAATTTGTCTGTAAATATTATAGTTATTGTATATACATAGATCTAGTTTACTTTATTGCATGGCGTATCGATGAAATAACTTAAGCGTTAGTACATGTAGTACCGAGAAACTTAATAAAGTGTATCTTTGTAAAATACATGTACTTGTAAAACTCTCGATCAAAAACGTTGAATCGGAATTACATATATAATAAGTTTTACGTTTGGAATAAAAGCATTCATTTTTAACCACACTGTTAGAAATTTTTATTTAAATAGCCTTTGTTATATCGCCCACTTGATATGACGCATATTAGGATACGTTAAAAATAACTATCCAATCTTGTCGCTTTATTTTTGATACAAAACTTGAACGGTCTTCTCTCTCTCTCTCTATCTCTCTTTCTATCTCTCTCTCTCTCTCTCTCTTTCGCTCTCTTTCTCTCCCTCTCTTTCTCTCTTTAAAGACCATTTTTTATTTTCTTATAGTTTGATTTTACAATGCTTTTTGTTATTAAACTAGCTGAGGAAGATGGAACTGATAAAACAAAAATAGGTAGAATAGTTGACAAGTGTAATATGCAATACGATACGATTGTCCAACTGATGTGTAGATCGAATTAAGATTGTAGAAGTTACATTAAATGATTTAAAATTATAAGAATTATAATTATACATATATGTGATTATTAATGAGAATGTATACGTATACACAATACGATATGAACGCATCGAACAATTTGATTTTCAAAACTATTTCTTTCGGCTATACATACATTGAACACATATGTACTTGTTACAGATTCATTATATTTCGATATCAAAATGAATGTTCATAATCTCAACCTTCTGTGTATGTATGTCGTGTGCGTGCGCGTGTGTATGTGTGTCTGTGTATTTATATATATATGCCTCAGTATATACTGTTCAGTAGATCTCCCCAGTTCTTTTTATGTTGTTCATTTCTATAAAAAGCCCAATAATAATTTTATTTTTTAACAAAAATAAATGTAAGAGGAATTAAAGTGAACTCGTAAAACGCGTTAAGATACATATTAAAGAAGCACTAGTTCAAAGCAAAAAACGTCACAGTACTTTTTCCTCCTCTCGAATAAGTAATTGCATTTCACACACGAGCGTCTTCCATGACCTTAAATAACAATGATTCGACAAAATGATATTTAGACTGCTGAATATAAATTGTGATCTAATAAACATGACACAAAGAATGGCGGTTGCTATTTGAAAATTTTACATAATGGGTCTTATATTACATTGGCCTTTCATTTATCACTTCTGTCAAATATTTATAAAAATAAATACTTTGAAAAAGTGGCTTTGTTTTACTACCATAATTAATTATCGGAACAATAATAAATAATCGTTTAATTCAAATAAATAAATAATTTGCTTTCTTTAGCATCGTTTCGCATTATTATTTAATATACGATTTACGAAATGTAAAAGCGGCCCCCCCCTCTTTCGTTAAGAATTCGTTATGCCGCTTATTATAAAAAAATATGAATGTTGTGTTCGATTTCGAGCGTAGTATTTTCTGGATTCTTAGCGAGAAAGTCGTTTCGTACGTATGTACGAATTTCCAAATATTCGTTTATATCGTTAATATTATTAATTTATACACACATTATGAATTTTCGCATATTTTACGAACATCGATTTGCGCCTTGCGTTTGAATCTGAGTAACTGTTTCTTTCCAAAGCTTATTTTATAAAAAATGTATAGTTTATTTAGTTTTTCAACTGAAACAATCATCTCGTTTAGACAAATCAAACTTTTCTTTCCAAGGAAAAATTAAGCTATTTTTTGTATGATACGATTTAAACAGCTTTTTCAAAAATATACAAATACTCCCAATAAAATGGAATATTTTTTAAACAATATGTACGACTGCAATATCGATGCATGCGAAAATTGTACGTAATAAACCGTTTAATCACGTTTTCCATTTTAACATATTAATCATTTATGGAACTATATTATCCTCTCCTTTTCTGGAACGTTTACGGAAAGGAAATGCTTATTATTCTCTCTATTATTGGTACTCGTGTGACTTCTCGGACATGTTTATATACAATTGAAACATTAACTTACTAATTATAGGACTCACCGTAGACATAGGCAAGAAGCAAACGTTCTAGAAGAATCTGTTGTATTCGATTGTGCTACTCTTTTAACGTCAAGGTATCTAAATTGTGTATATTTATTGTCACTGTACAGACTTATTTAAGTACGGACCACCTTCATCGAGCGCTATACGTCAATTTCATCTCGTGATAACGATAGAGAATAGACATCTTAGCAAATATCAGTGTATCAAAATTTATCGGTATAGCTCTCAGGTTCCTTTACGTTAAAAAAATATCACGAATAAAAAATTGCTAACTCGTGACACGTATAAACGTATTAGAGCCTTTTCATCCCAAACGCTCCGAATATTATACTATATTTCTTGAGGCTAGTCAATGATTCTTTGATCGCGTTGAGATTCTCAATTTATAAAGATGCGTTAGAGTACCAAAACGTGCGACATACGTTTCAAATAACATTTCATCTGCTTTTTAAAATGGAAATCGTCCAAAAAGTTTTCATGATTTTTGATATGTATCCTTACAAATCTGATTCACCGTATAGAGCAGTAGAGAATGAACGATAATCCAATGCTCCAGGGATTGCATTCGGTCCCTTGTATGGAGGCATTCGTTGAATACAGTATTCAGCCTGATCAGGTGGCAATTCTCTCCTCAGTTCGTCGGCCAAAATGTATGGCTAAACGATACAAATAATAATTAATTAATATTTCGAAATAAAATTGTGATCATTTAGATAAAAGTATGCAAACCTTGTCTCCAGCAAGTATACGGAAACTATCGATTACTTGCTCGGCTGTGTCTGTATCTGTAGATTCGCGAGTCATAAAGTCTAGGAACGCATCGAAATGTACGTAACCAGAATTATTTGGATCAACAATAGCCAGAATACGCTGGAAATCGATGTCACCTTGCCTATCCTTTCCAATGGAATAACCCAGAGAAACAAGACAGGATTTGAATTCATCAGGAGCCAATCTACCTGTACGGTTCTTGTCAAAATGATTGAAACTACTACGAAATTCATTAAGTTGTTCTTGCGTAATACCCTACAATACACATTAAATTTATTTTAGTCGTTGGAAAAAAGATGAAGAGATAATTTAAAAAAAAAAAGAATGTTACCTTCGAATCTCTAGTAAGAATTTGGTTTTCGACTTCATTAATGTTACGATTTATCGAAGTAAGTAATTGTTCCCATCCAACTCGTAAAGTTTCCATCGTATATTGAGTGTATCGATTCTCAAATATCATGCCTTCTTGGACAGCTTGGTGAATCTTCTCCAGTTCTTCAAGATGAGCTTTGTATTGATAAACCGCTTGTTCATATTCCTTCAGACGATGTAATTGATCTTCCAAAGTACCCTGAAGACCGAGACCAATAGCTGTAACTGCGTCTAGTTGACGTTCTATCCACGGACCAACGGCATTAGCTTTCTCAGCAAACTGTCGTCGAAGTAATTCATTATTCTGTTGTTTGCGAAGTTCCGCTTGCAGTGTACCGTCACGCTGAGGTACAAGTTGTCTGACATCGCTCCATTTCTTCGTAAGGTCCAAAGCAGTGAGAGTAGTGTACGGATTTTCAAGACCTCCCGGAATTTGGAACTGTTTGACTGTTGATTCAACTTCACGCACTAATCCCACAATAGCATTGTATTCTTTATCAGCTTCTCCAAGAGTTGCTTTAAACGCAGCATGAGCATCCATTAAACCTTGGATTTCCTCCATCGTATGAACGATAAACATATCTACTAGATCTTCCCTGGTTCCATCCAACCAATTATTGAACGGCTAAAAATTATGTCATAATCATTAAATTCCGGAAAAGATTTTTTACCACATACGTAATAATATAAACTTACAGCAGCTCGTTTAGCGAATTCCAAATGTAGGACGTCGATCTTTTCAAGAATACGTTCGGCCTCATCTAACGCCTGACGTCTACGTTGGGTAAGAGTACCCAAGCGATCCCATTGGTCGCAAATTCGTTGACATCTAGCATTAACGGACGCACTATCGTGATACTCCAAGGTACTATAAAAGAAAGTACCAATGTTATTATGAACATATCTTCAAAATAATTTGGTGCAAGTATTTTGCAAAATTACTTGAGCTCCTGAGCAATGGCAGCTATCTGTTCCACGCGATCCTGATGCGCCGCAAGATCAGATTCGAAAGCTTCATGCTTTTTCTTCAAAGCTTTGAGTTCATTGAGTTTGCACTGTCGGAAATGTTGTGATGTGAGCATCTCTTCCTTTCCTGCAGTCCATTCTTCATGAGCATCAGCTTTATGTTTAAATTTCTGAGCCAAATGTTCCAAACGCTCGAGACGCATCATTTCCGACAAAAGCCATTCTTCGAATGACTTCTCTGCCAACTCTAAACCTATAATCGAATCAAATGATCTTGGTACTTTCGTCAAAAGTACTTGTTACTTCGTCATCAGAGTTGACACAAGTGTTAGAATATTTTACCTTTCCAAGCCTTATTTATATCGGATACCATTTTTCCTTCAGTTGGCATATAAGCAGGTCGATTGCTGAGTCGCAGTTTCGTTTGTAAAGTGTTAAAATTCGTTTCGAGTTTGGCTTTTTGCTCAACTCGCGGTGGTTTATGCTTACGACGGTACGTTCTATATTCTTCTAATTTTTTCTGACAACCGGCAAGGGAATTATCGGTCTGACGACTAGCCAACCAAGGCATGGTTCGTCTTATCCATTCCAGTAAATCAGATGCCAGTCGTTCGTATTCTTCCATGAGTCTCTCATTTTCTTGATTCACTTTTAGAACTTTACATATTCTGTTTGCGGCAGTCTCTGCCTACAATGAAAAGTAGAAATTCGCCTTAGGAAACGGAGATCTTCATTGTATCGTTGTAATCGCTATATGTGCGTCGATATGTTTGGGTAAAAGCATATCATCGGAAATTTGTTTCCAATTTAGTTGTGGTTAAACATTCAACGAGTAAATTGTACACAGATAATACGATTTTTATATGTTATAGGTTAATTTCAAATGCAAACACACACCTTTTGTGCGCCGCTAAAGCAGTGGTAGTATGAGGAAACGTAGGTCATCACAGCTCTCTCATCAGGCATTGCTGTATTTCGCATATCTAGAAAAACACATTCGGAAAAACTCAAACCATGCAATGTTAGCTTAAGAATGTCCACTGAAAAATTTTGTTTGTCTTCTATCAAGGAGTGTAATTTTAATTGATATTTGTAATTCTCATTGATGTATTAGAAATATATTAATTGTCTCTAGCTAATATCATGAATTGGCTGTACAGTGTACATTGTAGGGGTAACGGAAACAAACCTATAGATAAATCAAGAAAATCTTTCCAACAGTCAACATTTTGTCTGTAAGTACGTAGCATTTGAACATAAAACAAGTATAAGTTATACAATGAAATTAGCATGATGAAACACTGTTAAGTGTAAGCATACGATGATAGTGTATTAGTGAAAGATAGCACAGGTCGTTTTGTAACCAAAGTAAGGGAACAACACGCATTTCTTTACGCTGACCTGCTGAGCACCTTGGAACGCATGGTAGTAGCAGGACACGTACGTCATGATTGCACGCTCATCTGGCTTGGGTGTGTTGATCAAATCTATATGATATCAAGGGAATATAATATTAAGAATCTATTCATTTAAGTGACAGAAAAAGCTCATCTGATCGTAGTTCCATCCTGAACCCCAACAAAATGCCTAAACTATTTGGTTAAAAAATATCTCTATCACGTTAATCGACAGTATGCAAAGTGTAACGCATTTAACATTTGCTTTGAATGTGACGAAACGTTTAAAAAAAAAATATATATATATATACTTACCATCGGGATCTAACATACGAGGAATGTCGAGATACTTTTCAGCAACATCAAAGGCAGTGTTCAAATTTTCTAAAGGATTATCCTTGCTAAGTTTATTGTAATCAATCAAATCAGGGCGATGACGATGAATGAGCGCACAAAACGCCAAACCATCCTTGAAGGATAGATGGAAGTTTTGAACATTGACATTTTTATACGGTGCAGTTTTACGTTGACACCACAGCAAAAGACCCTCTTTAGCAGTCATTTCTTCCACAGAAATGTCTTGAATAGCAAATCTCAAAATGATGGTCCAGATCATGCCCAATGTCATCTTCAAGTTGCCATCCACGATTTCTGGTAAAAATTAAGCAATGACCTTGCATTTTATTCAACTTTACTCAACTCCTACAAGGAACTGTTCAAAGAATCATGATATTTACCCTCTGCTCCGATAGAAACTAATTTTACACCTTTACTGGCAATGTAATCAAGAGCTTTATTCACATTCGCGATCTTGTGGAACCTCATTTTGCCTCTGTCTGGTCTTGGCAGAGTTTCGCCAGAAATTACTTCAAGTAGTAACATTAATTTCAGTCCATTTCTAAAGTCTTCTTCGATCGATTCGATAGCGGTTCCAGCTTTGCGAAGGTGCGAATTGCACCATGCTGTGAATGTCTGCAAATATAAACATAACATTGATGTTCACTCATTTTCTATTTATCTATTTCTAATTTCTCAATAATATCTCGATATCTTTTTTCTCAATATCTCAATCTCTACAGGATCGATTAAACAGTAATGTTTCACGGTTACAAAGAATTTAAAATGGAGAATTGAGCTTGAATGCTGCTTAGCATATATTTTAGTAACGACCCCAATCCCTCCTGCTATATATATCTCCTGTCCCGGTTCTTAAACTGTGCTTCCCATTGCCCAGGCTAAAGATTTTCAAACCTTTGATATCTTGAAGCATAAAATTCGATATACTCAAACACACGATAACGATCTCAATTACTTTATACCATATCCCATGGTTAAATGAAGCAATTGACTTGAAACATACTTTATTTGAAAAACAGTTATTTATTTGTTAAATATTGCAATATTCGATTTATACAAAAATAAGTATCACACAGATATCTTCTTCTCCTATCTTCTAATATATAGCATGTAGCATTAATGAACATATCTTACAAAAAAAAAAGCTTTTAATTTAGTTTGAAATACAATTAAAGAATAGTGTAGCATGGTAACATAAATAAATGTTGAAAACAAACACGTTTCTTATTATTTCATTAATTACAAATTATATCTCTCCGAGAATACAATATAATAAGTTCGATAAAAACAAGTATTATATACAATCATTGATTTGACGATATTATTGATAACATCGTTACAGTCAACCCTAGGTTGTTGAAAAATGCATAAAGATGTGAAAAGGAAACGACATCGATACTTGTAAATTTTTTTAAAGGGGAATGGGCAGAGAGAGAAAAATATTGCCTGAAATTTAATACGGCTAGCGTGAAGCGCGACCGGCCAAAATTGGACATGAGCCACCTTAACTTCTACGAGCGCTCTAAGATCTATTTGTAAAACATTGACTCCTCCCGCGCTGAGCGCTGAAGCATTTCGAACACGTTCTGATCCGTTTTATTTTCAATCAGAATATTAAATTAATATTTCCACATTCTTTAATTTATCATTCGTAGGTATAAGCTATTTGGATTTTAGTTCAATCACCGATATATTTACTGGAACCGAAGAGGAAGAGAGCGGAGGGGGGGGGGCAGGGGCGCTCTATTTCAACGGCTAAGCAAAAAAGTTAGAAATAAAGGAAAAATTGAAAACTGATGAATGGCACAGAAATTACAACACGATTAAATTCATTGCTGATAAATCATTTGATCTATATCTATACGAGAACCATGGTCGTGTTTCTCTTGAAGAACCGAATTCTGTTTCAAAAATAAGTTTCGCGAGAATTCGCGAGGATTTTATAATCTCGTAACTTTTTCATCGTAGCTATTGCTGTATTTCTATAAATATCCAACGTTTCTTTGCTTTTTCCTGTAATTGCACAATACAAAAGGTTACAAATATTACCAGACAAACAAATTCCATTACATAAACGGTAACTTTACAAAAGTAAACCGAATATCGAGTTATGTAAACAAACTATACAATCATAGTTGCACAGAATAACAATGGAGTTACGAGGTTTTCTTTACTTACGTTCGTGACTCATGCCCATCCTTTTATAAACGGAAAGAATGTCTCGCGTGTCAATGAGTTAATGACACGATATAAACAGATGATTTTTATTTGCAAGATATACTCTCGGTCGATCGAACGATCGATCGCCAAAATCATTTCACGCTACGCACGATCAAATAAATCTTTTGCTGGCTATATCGTTGTAACGGGCTGTCGGGACAAATGTAAGTAGAAAAGTATATAAATCCGACTGTCTACACAAAATTTTTACAGCTACCTGCAGTTGCACCAAAAATAAACGCAGTTAAACACGAAACGCCCTGAATACGATGCACATAATTCACGTAACCCAAATTCTAAATATCGCGCGTGAACACGCTTGCAACTTATATCTATTCTTAAATTCTGGCATTGAATTTCTTTTCGTTTGTGTCAAACTTCCATAAGATAGCTGAAACTTCTACTCTGTTCTTACCATTAACAGTTACACGACGCGCTATACGTACATATACATATACATATCCTTCATAGTCGGTGAAAAATTATTGGCCAAAGCGGCCAATTAACGAATCCTTTCTACGCAACTCCGCTGTACCTTGAAACACACGAATTTAAGGCAAAAATGTACGATGAAGTAGGAGATAGAGCGACAGGAGAACGAAATTGCCAAGTTACTTTTATGATACACGTGAAAATCGCGTAGCAATGAAACTGTTGTAAAAGATATTTACGAGAACCGGTGTACGAACACATTATCGGTTCGCAGCATTCTATTATTCCGGCGTTGAAATAAAGCACAGGTGGCGATGCGGCCGGTTAGATCAAATAACATTAGTTACATGAAACAAATAAAATTTTTACATGTTTCACAAGAGTGGTTCAGCGGTTTCAGCAACATCGTCGTCCTATTTGCGATAGATCCTAGAGAATGTGTCGCGTAACCGATCGACTGAACATCGCGTTATGTAGCGCCGCGGGCTAATCGGCCGCGGAAACTCAATGACTTTGGTTCGCGCGATGTAAACGATTGAGGTAAAGGAATTCAAGGAAAAAGATGTTACTCTGCGCCATCAATTGCGTTTCTCTACGCACAACATGCCGAAAATAATCCTGGAAGATCATACGTAACGGAAAATATCATGGTCGACGTTCTATTTGCGGACAGTATCACCGCAGCGGGTGGAAATACTGAAAATTCATTCAAGAAACCATTCCAACCGGTTACACTGAACGCATATATTTCGCGTAATTATCGTTCGACCTTTGCAAACGGCGAATAGTTGGCTGAAAATAGTAAAACGTGGGTGTCGATTGCATTTTAACGAAGCGTAATCGCGGAATTCGCAATAAACAGCCGGCAAAGGTGTTCAGGCGCGCGGAACTTATCATCGCATAACAATCGACTTACTGGTGCATAGCATGCGTGGGTCACCCGATTCCAATCTAAGATTTGGCGTACAGCCGAAACTTCTCAAAGGTTAACGATCTTCTGCTCGCATCGAGTAAGAAATCGATCGATAGCTCTCGCCCGTTCGCAACTTTAACTCTGCGCCTCCCCTATCTTTGGAACTTCCAATATTCGTACAGTTTCTGGTTGGTAAAACAATTCATTGTTATCGCCGGAACGCGTTACAAATTGTTTTTAAAACGATTTTTCTTCTTTCGTCCTATCGAAAGATTATACGTAACACGCTGTCACTTTACGAACCCTACTCACACGAACGCTACACGATCAGACCTTGGAGCAATGTGCGACAACAGAGAACAGCATACTTTACACAATCGCAGGTAAGATCGTGTCGTGAACGACCGGCATAAACGCCGGTTAAATTTGAAAACGGCGATCGATCAGAGAATATGATCGATGTCTTCGACCGCGTGCATTATCTATATATATATATATATATATATAGCAATGTCAGCTCCGTGCGAACGTAAACGACGAAGAAAGTAAGTATATACTTATATACATGAATGCTGCTATATCCCTGACGAACCGTAACGAGTATCACCGTATCGCACCACGTAAAATAACCAGTTGACAGTAACACTAGATAAGCAGTTCCGTAACCTTCGACGATTCTCCGCAACAACACGTTTCTACGTTAGTGTACTTCACCACCACAACAATCGAAAATTTCTCTATTACACGTATCTATGCACAGAATGCGATTACGAATAAAAATTAAGACGTCAACGAGAACCTGTAATTAACAGCCAATTAAGTTGGTATCTTTCGTGTACAGATCGTATCCAGCGAAGACGAAGCCTGTGGATCAAAGCTAATTCGAATGACGCGACAAAATTATAGAAAAATTTCGGCAATTTGAAGAAAGAAGTCGTTTCGTTCAAGATGTTCGTAAGTAGATAAAGTCAAACGGAAATCGTGAAACAAGCGCAAGAACAGCGAGTTTTCGCAAAGCATCAAGCAACGTGACCCATTTGAAAGCGAAAGAAAAAAATGCCTATCACCGTCCCCCGGAATGTTTCGTGCGCAGTTCGAAAGCCGTCCAAGTGGCCGAGATTTTATGAGAAATTATACAGTTAACTAGCCGACAGCTTAGTTTTCCGAATATATTACTATCTATATATTTAATCATTGTATGAAAGATACATGTATGAAAATATTAAACGATATAAATATGCTATTGGTAATTAATGAGAATATGAAGAACGAGAGAGAGATGAAACTCTTATTTTTCTTTTAAAGGAAATAAATATACTTTCGTGGTTGAAATATTATCACACGAAGATTTTTTCCAATTAGTCTACGTACTATGTATCTTAAAGTGTGATTGTTAACGTGTCAAAAATATCCCTCAAAAAATGCTTAAGATAACCAAGATAAAAGTATCTACAAATCTTTGGATTTTATTTCTAGAATGTTAAGTAAGCAAATTAAAATATCTTTTGAAAATTGTGAATTCGAAAAATGATAACAATAAGAACATTGAAAATTATTTCGAGCATATGATAAATTATCGATAAAAATATCAGATTTGTGTTATTTAACATCGATAAATTAACTAACACATCAGGAATGTGATATCAAGATAAGATTAATATCAAGATAAAGCTCTCATTGGCAAAAGACTGAAAATAGGGAACGAAAATTAGAAACGGTAATTTCATAAGATTCAAATTCTGTAAGAACTCTACTCGGCTCTGGTTCATCGAGCCAATTGTCAGACAAACATAGTTCCGTAATAATTTACATATCTAAGTATTTCTAGCAACGATACTTCGAGACTGATACAAATGAAGAAACGATCCAGTAACGAAATAATCACAAAATTATCGCATGTGCCAATGAAACCGACGGTACCGCAATCTTATTTCAACGATCAAAAATCGAGGAACATCAACGAAACTACGATAGCTTAAAATGACTCAGTGCTCGATTATTTTTGTCATAAAGTCTGAAAATACAATCCAAAGGGCTGCCACATCTAACGTCCCATGTAATCGAGTCGGTCTTGAGAGCCTTGAGCCTCTGCCAAAAATGAAGAAAACATTTTCAACGCGTACTTGAAGCTGTTCCATTTTATCAATTGACACCGTATTAATCTGCTACCCTTGTATCTTCTCCGGGTATTTCTTCTAGCATAATTATCTCTCCGTATATTACGAATCAAAATTTGCGTCAAAGAAACGTTCATTGTTAATCGAAGACACTTTGCGTTTTAATCTCTATACACAGCATTTTAAAATATAATACCTACAATTCACAGAGGAGTAGAAGATATTTCGGACGTATAATACGGAAATTTCGTATAATTCGGACGGAAAGTATAAACATCTACAAGAAATAGAAGATTAGCGACAACAGCGATAGTCTTTCTCTCAGAAATGAAACTAAAATTAGATATTAAATGTTTTGCGATAAATACAAAATTAACTCTGAAAAAGTAAAGTTCGTTCGATTTGCGAAAATCGCGTACTATTGATAATTTGTATAAAATAAAATCAATTAAAATAAGACACTTTCATTATCATTAAGATCATATGCGATGTATTCGCTTATTATATGCCGTCGTATGTATCCTAATACAACATTTGAAAATCGTATCGTGCTCCGTGAGGTTATGTACAGTAGTTCAAAAATCTAGTAGGCAAATATTCTGTAAGTGATAAACGTTCAGAATGAACACCTTCACTGTGAAAATAATAATAACATTTTGCAAATTTGCAAAACAAAAAAGTAGGCTAAACAAATGTACTCAACACAAATAGGAACATTAAAATACCAGTTCAATCGCTCAATATGCAATATGATATATCGTTGTCCAGTACTATATAACTAAATCGAAGTTTTTTTATCGAAGCAAAAAGAAATATATAAAATTCTATTAAATAAAAACGAGACAAATTCAACTCACCTTTTTCTGCTGTTTTTCCCAAGCTGGGTCCAAAAGACCTTCCCTCTCCCATTCTTCCTCGGGCTCCATGTATCCATCCCCGTAAGCTTCCATGTCGTTCATCCTTCCGCGGATATATCACGTTCCTTTAAATGTAAATGATTTCTATGTCACACAGCTACAAACGTTTTCGTATGTACAAATCAACGAGCAAACACTTGAATATGCTGATCTCGATCATAACCGAGACTGACAATTTGTTCGGACATTTCTTACACTTGTTTCACGCTAATACTGATCATAAAGACTAAATGCATTTGTTGATAAAAAAATATAAGTTGCCGATACAAGAAAAAAAACGAAAAGGAAATTACACGCGCGCACAGGCGATAGAAAGAGAGAAAGAAAGAAAATGGAAATATGAGTTAAAAAGAAAATAAATGGAGATTTGAGAAAAAATAAAGAAAAATGAACAAATAACTGAAAATGAAAAAAAGGTGTACGTTTTGTAACGTGAAAACGTACCCGCTAAGTCCAGAAAATGTTCGGTTCGTGTCGTTCTTTCTCTCGCGCTGACCCCTCTGCCACGAGTCTGACACACGATTTGCTCGCCGGCGCACGAGCCTCCCCTCCCACGCTATCGCTCTCTTTCTCTCTCTCTCTCTCTCTCTCTCTCTCTCTCTCTCGCGCGCGCGAGCGCGCTCTCTCTCTCTCTCTCTCTTTCACCCTTGCTCATTACTTTAGTTGCTAGCTTTCCTTGATTCTACCCGTACCATTTACTTACTCAACACCCTGTCGCTCTTCCTACGCAACAGCTTTCGTAGCTAACCCCCGCGAATTGTAATAATGCAATCAAGTATTCCAGTGATATATATTATCAGTGGATCGAAAACTTAATTAGACTGCTTAACAAAATATGCTAGAATACATTATCCCTCTTTTTATGTATATGTCTAATATGTATCATTATCTGTAATACGTATTCACAAAATCAAACATAACATATGTAAACCTAATTATAAAACTAAATTCAGTTAAATATCGATGTAACTTAAGTTTATAGATATTTCATAATATGTAAACTCTGTCCAAAAAACAAATTAAAAAGAACTGAATGAATCCTAGTTAAGTATGTTTACTATTAACAAAATTCATATTCTTGTTCAAATACGCATACAACAAATTCAAATAAAGACAAAATCAAATGTTGCTTAGAAGATAAAGTATCGCATTTAAATAAGAATTCATTATAAATAAACAAAGCATTTCCGTAAGGTTTTTACAGCACAACGAAATCTTGTTACATTTATCGGTTTGTTTCAAACTCGGTTTCATAGAAAACTACATACCCCAATACATCTGCCGAAACTAACCTCCGTTCTTCTTTTAAGCGCGAATCTCGCCCAGCAAACGGCTTAGAGAATATGAAGATATCGAAAATAGTATCAAAGACGACTATGACACCTGATTCACCCACACACGATAAAAATAGTACGGTAATTCGTGTGAAATTTCCAAAACAACAAGAGTAACACCATTCCTCCGAGACTTCACGGACATGCAGGCATAAGCATTTTATACCTAGAACGGCAACAATTGCATCAGTCAAACTTACAATATTCAATTTCTTACTTACTTCAAATATATTATACTTTCCAATTTAAAACGTACATAAGTATTGTTCTTTTCAATAATAAAATATAATAAATTTTTGTTCAGATAATTTACATTTTTGTAATATATTATACGAAATTAATGAATATTACCATTTTATTAGAAATTTATAATTTCTTTTACATAGAGCTATATGTATTGTACATTTATTTTGTAATAGTGTACAAATTTAAAGATAATTTCAATTCATTTATAAATAAAAATTGCCACTTATGACTAATGCTTATATTTGCCGGTGGTGTCGCCACATGAGACTTTCTCTAAAATTTTATCTAAGCATTCCAATTTCACTCACGCATTTGTGTTCATATATGTACAGGCAACTAGACATGAATAGACCTGAATAGACCTGAAGCTTCAAGCAATGGAATGCCGATGTTTATTATCATTTTTTAACAATATTCTGTGATATTTTTTTCAACAAATTATAATTGAACATTTCTTCTTATCTATATATTCGAAACAGTATATTTTCGTTCACAAAAATATTTATTTTAAGTGAATTTGTGTACAATATAACAAATTTTGTAAAATATGTAAAATAATATTGTTAATTTGTCTGTGAATGATATATTTTTAACGTATGAAATTATTTATAAAACATTATTGTGTCAAATAATAAAAATAACCTAATCGGTAAAATGGCATCATCATTATCAGGTATGTAGAATTTTTTGTAATTTTCCTAATTTTTCAATTTTTGTGTAAAAATTATCATTTGTTACTATCTTTTTCTTTTATAGCATATTGGGTAAAATTTTTTAAAGGAGCTGGATTTCCACAAGATGTAGCTACAAAACATGCTGTTGTGTTTTCCAATAATCGTATTAAACCAGACATGTTACCTGATTTGGACAAACCTAGTCTCAAAGAAATGGGAATTACTTTAATGGGAGATATGATTGCTATTTTAAGATATGCAAAAAAAGTAGTAGAAGAGACAACATGTGAAAGATTCTTAGTTGATACAGAAGATAATGTTGGAAAGCCGAAACCAATAATTAAAAAAGTAACAACAAAAGCAGCTAGTTCTACTTCTAAAGCTATTGCTACTAAACTTAAATCTGATGCAATAATCACAAAAAAGATCGTTAAGATTCCAACAACTTCGGTCAAGAAAACTGTTGTTGCTAAAAAATCAGCATCAACATCAGGTGAAATAATTACAGATCTTGCTAATCAAAAGAAGCAGACCATCCTTAAAAGAAAATTAAAAGAGGACAATGAATTTGATAGTAATAATGAAGACGAATGGCAGGAACCACCTAAAAAACTAAAATCACTTGATAATAAAGATAATAAAGTAGGATATACTGTAATACTTCCAAAAGGATCAACATCTAGAAGTCAACAAATTCTTAAAAACTCCGTAGAACAAAAGCGAACTGTATTTGACAGGCTGGGTGACAGTTCTGTAACTAGTACAACAAATCCAACTGAAACATCACAGACATTTAATATTACTGGATTAGGGAAAGATATCCTTAAAAGATCTGTGAGTGTTTTTAATCGATTAGGAGATAAAGATGCCAAAAAGGATAATATCTTAACACAAGCAGGTATACTGAAAAATGGAACAAATAGTGTAGGAATATTAAAAAGCAGAAGTTCCAATACAAGAACTTCGATTCTTACAACAAATAAAATTGTACCAAAAAATGTAGGCACAATGCGAGCTGATCAAGAAGCAAATAGAAAAGTTATGTCAAATAGTGTTACACAATTAGTGAAAACAACGAAAAGAATTTCTTTTAACAACACATCTTTAAGAGACAACAGATTGATAAAATCCAATGTTACATCTGGAAAGCTAGGTATGTAGCCCAACATCAATAACGCTGTTTACACATCTTTATAATTCTTTATAATTATATAATAATATGAATCTTTATAATTTTCACTGTACCAATTTTTTTAACTTTTATGCAATATTTTTCTTAGCTTCAGAAAGGTTAACTTCGATACCAGCAAAAGCACGTTTGGGAATGGTTAAAACAAGCAGTACTAAACAAGTAACTTTCGACAGAATTGCAACGGTAGCGCATGTGAAGAAACCGGATGTTTTCAGTCGCCTTGGAATTTGAGACTAATCATTTATATTGTTTATTTCTTATTAAACTAGTATATTTGTGACCATGAATCCTTTGTACAAAGTTATATAGTTCCCTATTGCATAAATATTAAAACGCAGGAAAATGATTATGTTAACTAAAGAAAAAATCAAATACAGACTCTTCAAAAAGTTTAATCGTTTATATTGATTGCAGTATCGTACAGTATAACAAATATCATAATACATTATAATTGAAATAGGCATGACATAATTGTATTTTCATATTTTATAACAAAATGATTGACACATTAATTTAAGGATATTATTGTATAAATGTAAGTAAAAAAGAATGGATAATTGAATTATTCACACGTATAAAAAGTAGATTATTTATTATAAATAAGCAATAAAATTTTTATACAAAACAACTTATCTTAATTAAAAATTACAAAATACTCAAATCGACAGAGAAATATACAATTTTCATTTACATAAATCTTAAATTTATGCCTGTATGTTATGAATAAATAAATAATTTATAATAAAAATATATAAAAATAGTATATGCATTAAAACAAGTATATCGTAATAATGACAAAATCGATACACTTCTTTTCCTCCAGAAACAAAAAATGATTTTTTACATTTGCTCTAATCATTTTCATCATACTTTATGTTATTTTCCATTATTAAAGCTTATGTAAGACTGCAAGTAATAAAATTTCTAACACTTGCAAAACCGCATCTAATTCATACTACTACATAATTTATGAAATACAATATATAAGAAATATTAAATTTATTATTAAATTCTTTAATTTCAACTTCAATTACCATACAACTCGATCAGTGGATGGAATGTTCCATAATGGCTGAAAATCCTCGGGATACAGCTGAAAATTAAATTACAGAGTATACAAAACTGATATTTGGACAATTTTTGCAATAACTTTTACATAGTGCAATATATATGTTGTTTCACGTGTATAAAAACAAGCATCGATTTAATCGTACTCAACCTGTTTATTATAAAATCATATATTTTATAGAAAAGAAGGGGGACGATCGTGATTCCACACACTTTCCCAACAAGCACTATTTGTAATTGCTCCAAAATACTATGTTACACCAAACATTAAACAGAATGTGTCAGACATGCCAAACTTCAACTAGACCAAACAAACAAATCACATTTGTTACAAATCTAACAATTTGTATATAACACATTTTTATAGTACTAAGTTTCAAATACATGGTTAATAAAATTACATTAACGCCCACCTTTTCGTATGATCGTTGTTAGCAAACTTCAATGGCAATATGGTATTATCCTGTAAAAAGCAAATAATTACAGTCTCAGAGGAACAGAAGTGTTACGATTTAACATTATACATAACAAACAGAAGCTTTGTAGTGTTCTAATGGACAGATTAGATCCAATAGACTCAAACATAATAAACACTTCTTACAAAACAATTTTTATATTGCTAAATACCACTTTTAAAAAGTAGCAATTGATGCAGCATGTGACAAAAATATTTTTTATCACTACATGTTATTAGATATAATTTTAAAGCATTACATAAAAAAATCAGTCACTTATAATATAAACACCATATATGCTTATATGTATCATTATCTGTATACACATATATGCATGCATGGGTGTGAAAATGTAAATAGAAAGAAATATATACATATACACATATGTATATGTCTGAATACATATATATGTATACACATCACACATGTATATACAGATATATATGTATACATATTGCACGTTTATATACAAATATATACGTATACATGTATATTATTTATGTACTTATGTACATATTTATATATATATAGTACAGATATTAATAACGCAACTTTCGTTCCATGTGAAAAGCATTTGTATGATGTTTCAGCAGCAAACTGACAAACATGCTGACACATTTCTCCTTGATACACCTGAAAATATTGATATATCCTCTATTGTATATGTAACAATTTTTTACATTAAATTCAGTAATCATAGTAACAAACTAAAATAACATATTACTTTCATTAACTTTTTATAATCCACTGATCGGAAAATATGTTCAAAATCTTTGGTTGACCTCTCCAGAGATTCGTCATTGAGTGGATTTAAAAGATTTACGATCAATTCCCCCTTCAGTTTGATCCCGAGTTCTTACTATTTAAATGACAAATTGCACAAAACTCTAAAGATACTTTGTCTGAATTAACATGAAGACAGATTCCAGTATTATCTAAAGTTTGAGATATTTCATCTGCTTTAAAAAGGTTGGATGCATCATTTAAACTATCCACTGTATTCATCATCTCGTCACATTTTGGAAGATCTTCAAATATATCCATATTGAAAGAAGAAAACTGATCAAAATCGATACCAATGGTATCAGTATCTTTTTTTTCATTTGCATTGGGTAAATCTGCTTGAGCAATTGGTAATAAATTGTTTAGCTCCTTTGTATTATCCATATAATTATCTTCAGATATTAAATTGGTAGTTGATGTTATTAAGTTTGTTTCTTCTTTACTTTGAAGGTTATTCTTAACATTAACTATTGTACTTTTGGAAACAGTATAATTGTGATCCGAATCTAAAAAAGATGAAGAAATTTTATCAATGCTTGAATTCTTACAAGCAAGTTGCCTTTGGGAATTAATATATGATTCATTGTTTGGATCTTTACTTGTACCACGTTCGATCAATGAATCATTATTGACATTTGTAATAAATATATCGGTATTTTGAGTATTCAATATATTCTCCTTCACATTTGTAGAACATGTACATTTGTGTTGAACATCCAATTCATTTGGACACTCAGAAACATGATTCAAACGCAATGAATTCCTCTTCTGTGTACTAATCTTTTGAAGACCATCATTGATAGTCTTCAATAATGCAGTAATACTGGTATTATTGTTTAATACGCTCTTGAAATAAGCAACTTCACCAGTTAACCGTTTAAGGTCAATACCCTGTCTTTTTATAATATTTACTAAATTTTTGTTTTCTTGCTGATAAAATAATAGCTTATTTTCTATTTTCTCTAGGTACGCTTTTTTCTTGAGCCGATTTTCTCGAGCCATTAAAGCATTTCTGTTAAGACAAGGCCTTTTAGAAGGACCTCGACCTCGCTTTCGTGGTTCTATAACAATCTCGTTTTCGGGTACAGCAGGTTGTTGCGTATTCCTTGGCGATTCTCTCAACCTCATTTTATGCTTTGTTTCATATACATCATTTCCTTCTGTCGAATTTTCCCATTTAATATTACCTCCACGTAGCTTGCCTGACATTGTTACAGATGTCGATTTTGTGGTAATGATTGAAACAGCAAAATTTATTGCAGAAATAGTTTCAATGTACCAAATAATATCGTAATATCAATCTCTCTGTATAATGTCTCACTATCTACGAGTCAGAAAATACGCAATTTTTTCTACCTAATTGAAGTTATCCTAATGTAAATGTACCTAGATAGTAAGTGATCTCGAATCACAAAATAGGAACTTTATTCTAAATTTTAATGACATTTATAGTGGCGCCATCGCAAATGTATCGTAACAAATACAATTTATGATTACATAACAAAAAATTCATTTTAGAATGTGATCTAGTTTATTTATTTATTTTATTGTTTAAGAGCAAAATTTTTCACATAACTGTACCTATTCTAAAAACTATTTCAACAAAGTTATAGACTATTGTGAAACTATTAAAAATGCAGTTAAATGTCTACAGAATTTAATCGTATAATATGTAGTTCATGACTAAGTTTTGGCTAGTTCAGTGAAGAAAATAGGAATTAAATAGTACAAAGCGTCGTTTGTAACCAAAAAGACTGGTTTTTAATTGAAGATGTAATTTAAAAAGTTGTAAAACATAATGTTTTTAAGAAATATTAAAATGGCTTCATTTTGTGGCAAAAGAATTATTCTATCACAAAATAGTTTTTTAAAAATTCCAAGACGTAATGGTTATTTGATTCTGTATGTATACTGTAATTATTTTATTCGAAATAAAAATTACATAATTTTATTCTCAACTTAATACTTAATAAGTTTTGTATGTAAATATTCTGTATAATTTTCTTTGCACAACATATTAATGGTTTTAATGATTAATCATATTTCTATTTAGTGTCCCAGAAATCGGAGAAGATTTACCAGGAAAATATCCTTTACTAAAAGAAGATAAAAGTCCGGAATTTACAAATATTACAATAGAAAAATGTGTTGCTGTTATTGGAAGGCAATCATTAGAATTTGAAGAAACAGTTAAAACCTTAGGGAAACAAATAGAAAGTAATTCTTTTATTTTACTTATGTTATAATCTTTTAATTTAAGTTTATTGAAAACACTTATGTTTTGTAAAATTGATTTACAGATGTTAACAGTATTTCTCCAGAAAATTTATTTAAAAACATATTAAACCCTATAGAGGAGATAGATGCTTCTTTGAATATTACATGGGGCATTGCAAAGACATTATATTTAGGAAATCAAAGTTTAATGCCTACACAATATTATATAAGCATTAGTGAACGTGCTAAACGAGCTTCCGCTTTTAAATACATTAATGTACCAATATATCAAGCATGTAAAAATGTCTTGAATAATAATGAAAGTGAATTAAATGTTGAACAGAAAAGAATTTTAGCAAGATATATATTGGAAGGGAGATTAAATGGATTAGAATTGTCTGAGAAGAAAAAAGAACAATTTGCAGCATTGAAAATATGGTTGTCTGAAAAAATTAAAAAATATTCACAAAAAGTGCAGGTAAATAACGAAATGTGCAAATATAAGTTAAAGAAATATTAATACTGTTTTATCTTCATAGGCAGCCATAAATAATCTTACTTTTACTATAAGAGATCCTAATATTATAAGAGATTTTCCTGAAGACCTACTAAAATCTATGGCAGTAAATCCTACACAGTTCCTTGCAGGACCATGGATAGTAATTTTAACTCCTGATATCGTGGAACCATTTATGGGTATAAATCTATCTATAAAATTGAAAGTTTATTGATCATAATAAAATTTATCTTTAATGTTGTAAATTAACCAAATATAATGAAATTAAAGATTAATTTTTTCTAATGTATATTGTTTAGAACATTGCCATGATCGTGCTTTAAGATGGAGAGTTTGGGATGCGAATGTTATCAAAGCATCTTTATTACATGATAGATCGATACAAACAAGTACAACATTAGAAGAAATTAGACAGAAAAGAAATCAAGAGGCTGATTTATTGGGATACAAGTCATTTACTGATTTAAGTATGGAAACTAAGATGGCAGGCAGTGTACAAAATATTCACTATGTATTGGGTAATTTACTAGCCACAGGTAAAATTTGTATAACTACATTTGCATCGAGTATGTAGTATTATATATGACTAGTATTATTGATTTGCTTTGTCTATAAAAGCTCGACCTGCTCAAGAACATGAAATTAAAGAACTTCAAGCATTTGCAAATGAAAAAGGTTTAGATGGTGCACTTCAACATTGGGACATAGCATATTGGGGTAGAAAACAACTACATTCTGTGTACATGTAATTATAAAATAAAATTCAGAAACACTTTGTAATAAAAAAGAATATAAATATATATCATTGCAATATCATTTACAGGTACAAGGAAGAGGATTTAAATAATTATTTTCCTCTACCGAAAGTATTATGTGGCTTATTTGAACTTATTGAAACGTTATTTGATGTAAAGATTATTGAATCCAAGAAGCTAGATCTCTGGCATAAAGATGTTCGATTTTTTGATGTCTTTGATTTAAAACATTCAAGTACTGATCCAGTAGGTAGTTTTTATTTAGATCCATATGCAAGAGGAGATGAGAAAGTCCGAGTGTCACAGAATGCAGGATATACAGTAGAAATACAAAACAGAAGTAAAATATGTGGCATAAAACCATTAGTTGCATTAATATTCAATTTCGCACCACCCATGGGTGAGAAACCTTCTTTACTTTCATTTAAAGACCTTCAAACGTTATTTCGGCAGGTAAATTTTATGCATATAAAAATAAAGTTTAAGGTACTTATTTCTCTTAATATTATTCTTTGTCATTTAGTTTGGACATGCATTACATCATATATTAACAAAGGTGGAATACACACATATTGCAGGACTTTCGTTTGTAGAATGGGATGCACTATTTATTTCTGACTATCTTCTTGAGAATTGGTAGATTTAAAATCTTCATATTCTTTATAATTTACAACTACATATATTGTTTAATGTTTTATTTGCTTATTAGGTTATATGAACCATCATTTGTGCAAAGAATTTCATGTCATCAAGTTACTGAAGAACCATTACCTCTTAATATAGTTGAAAAAGTAAGGGATTCAAAGACGCATTTATCTGGTTACAATTTATGTAAAGAACTGTATTTGTCAGAACTTGATTTAGAATTATATTCTGGGTAAGATTGGATACTATAAATATATATAAATGTTATTTGAATAATAAATATAGTAATATGTTTTATGATTTCCTCTAAAATTTGTAGCAAAGAATATTGGAATAGCATAATGAACCGCTTATGGAAAAAATATTTTGTACTTCCTCCATATAAGAAGGACAGCCATGTTTGTTCTTTTGATGCTATCTTTAGTGGACAATGGGCAGCTGCTTATTACAGGTAAGATTTTGTAAATATTAGAATATACATATGTTCTACTGTAGTATTGAAAAAATAAAAATTTTATAATTTCAGTCATGTTTGGTCAAAAATGATTGCTGCTGATTTGTATAGTGCTTTTCAAGATGTCTCGTATAAGAATAAAGAATCATTGAAGGAACTCGGTCGAAGATATCGCGAATCATTTTTATCTGTTGGTGGTACTTATTCTGCACGTGAGAATTTCAGAAAATTTAGTGGAAGAGATCCCAGTCCAAAAGCACTTCTGAAAAACCTTAGATTGGATACAAAATGTAGTATGTCAGAAATTACTAATACGACCCAAGGAAACTTGAAATAACTTAAGCAACAAAATGTAATTTGTATAAAGATAGATAATGAAAAAATTTGTTTTCTATTAGAAAAGTTGATTTCAGTGTAATATTAATATAACGATATAATATTGCGATATAATATGTCAGGTTTTTATCACAAACACAAATATTTGTTTTAAGTTGTATTATATATATATATATATATTGCTTATAAGTATAATATAATTCTTATAATACAAATACTGGTCTAAAATTAATAGATAATTAAGAAAATAAAATGTAGTAACTTCTAAGAACGGAATTTTTACATATGCATATATACAGAACATTAATTTACATTAAACGAAATACCTAACAGTTTTCATACAGTAATTGAATGCATTAAAAATTATGGAAGTAAAGCAACTATGACGATACAAATAAAAAGTAAAATTATTACTATCCAGTAACCACATGTACGATCTTTGAAATTAATTGTTTGTACGTGCTGCGTTTTGGTAATTAATGATTCATCAGTCCTATCCATATGATTGGATAAATTATCGATTATTTCTACATAAAAATATAAAAGTTTTAAAGTAAATTTTATATCTTCAAATTGATAAAGAATAAGTAATATTAAATTTAAGTTACCATTTTGGTGATCCACTTCATTGCTAATGGTTTGACCAATTTGTTTTTGCCTTGCAATGACTTTACATAACTCTTCCAAGCCTTTATTTTGCTCTATAAAAGTATTGGAAAAGTATTATACAAATCTGGTAAAAGATATCAAAATTTATACCTTCTAGAATCCTATCTTGTTGAGTCATAAGATCAACAACACATATTTGTGTATCTATAGGTTTATCATCGTCGTCATCAGCTGCCCAAGAGGTTGTGCCTCCATCTGCAAAAGCTGATGTTCCTGATGTAAGTAAATTTGCACGAGAAGATACAAGATTATTTGTACGTGCGTCACACAATTTTTGTAATTGTACATCCCTGCTCTTCAATATTTCAATTTGACGTATTCTTCTTTCTGCTTCTTCAGCAGTTCTGCATATCTTTGTATTTTAAGGAAAAAATTTCTATGCTGGTAGGTCTTACTTCTTAATCAAATGAACATGTAAAAGGATACATAGCTTTAGATTTCAAAGCATCATCCACTTTGTTCTTAAGTTGTTGGACTTCACGATTATACTGTTTCAGACGAATTCGTATATTTGCAGATATACTTGCATATGCTTGCAAAGTTTTTGAATGTTTATTGCGAGCTGTAAATTGTTCCATAATCTCTCTGTAAAGTTTCTCACAGGCATCATATTCCGTTAACCTATGTAATTTAAACAAACACTTAAGTAACAGTTTTCATCTCAGAAGTAAACAAAGAAACCAAGGTTAATTATTCTTACCAGGGATCGTTGTCTTCGATATAAATGAGTGCCATTTTCGTGAATTTGTATATAAGTCTAATGTATGAAAAATAAAACTACGTTAAAATATTATTTGAATAGTGACATCCACATAAATTTCTTGTATGTTATTGCAGTGTTATCTGCACATAATAATATATTTTGCAATTGTTGATGGTGAAGCATCAAAAGAAAAGAAACCTTCCTTTACATTAGCAACTGTTTAATATCTGGGTAAACAGGAATGCCTTAGTAAGCAAATTGAGTTTTGAAAAAGTATTACAATTTACCTAGTCGAACAATTTATCAAGAACAAGAATGTAACATAACCACGGATTGGCGCATGCGTTTATAACGATAATTAAAGAAAATGATGGAGGGGATTTAGCATGAAGGAGAAGGTAAAAAGAGATCGTTTGTGAGAGTGAAACAAAGAGAACCAAAGGGAAAATTAACGGGTGGAAAAAAGAAGAATATATGGCGTAGTAGCAAGACCAGTTATATTTTTATTATCAACTAGTATATTTCGTGAAGCTGTTTGGACGAATGTGTTTGACGTCAAAGAGGAAACGGAAAGAAATGCGAGAAAATGTTGGGTAAAAGTGAAACTCGGTGATCCAAACTCAAACTGGAGAAATTATATAGTGTGAAGGGAAGAAAATTTGGTAGATTATTCACGTTGTCTGTGGGAAGGTCACGATCATCAGTAACCACTGCGTTGGTAGATGGTTAATTGAAAGTGGGGAACTTCTAAGAAGCTTGATCATACAGGTCAACACGTACACGCAATACGAAAGAAAAAGGAGAACACGTACGACAAGATAGTTCGTTCGTATACTACATTTGTTTGAAAAAACCTACGAATGGAGCACGGGTGCGTCCACGAGATGAATTTTTGCGCACGAATGGAGTACTGTTGTTATTGTTGTGCATATTGATTTTTAACGCGCGAGCCATAATCTTGAGATTTATTCTGTGTTACAAAAAGGCGCTTTTTCTTAATTTTTCAATTGTAATTGTGATTAAAATGAATGTTCTTCGTAGCTACAATTATCTTTCTTTTTCTTCAATTATATTAAATTCTTAGTATTGTTGTTTGCAACACTAATTTTTCTCAGATTGAAATATGAGTAGTACGGTGACAACGGAACCATCTACATCTCTTGGCGATATGATGTCTACAACTGCAATTCCTGAGAAAGCAGCTCCAATATTCTTACAAACACGAGCAGCTCAAGGTATTGCTGGTGCATTTGTTTGGGTTGCATTATTCATAACTTGTCAACAGGTACTTTGTAACATATTTTTGACATAGCATTATAGTTAATTAAGGAAATATAAACAACTAATTTGATTTAATTGTGGATTTGTAGATCTACCAGCATTTAAGGTGGTATACTAATCCAACAGAACAAAGATGGATAGTGAGAATTCTGTTTATAGTTCCAATTTATGCAACATATTCTTGGGTGTCTCTACTATTTTTCAACAGTGAAAGTTATTATGTTTACTTTTTTACTGTACGGGACTGTTATGAAGCATTTGTTATATATAACTTCTTGTCTCTATGCTACGAGTACCTGGGTGGTGAAGGAAATATTATGTCTGAAATACGTGGCAAACCTATTCGTTCTAATTGTTTATATGGAACATGCTGTTTGGTTGGAAAAACATATACAATTGGTTTTCTTAGATTTTGCAAACAAGCTACTTTGCAATTTTGCTTGGTAAAACCAGTAATGGCATTTGTCATTATATTCCTTCAAGCATTTGGTCATTATAGAGATGGAGATTGGTCCCCAGATGGAGGCTATATTTATATAACTATAATTTATAATATCAGTGTATCTCTCGCACTTTATGGACTTTTTCTCTTTTATTTTGCTACAAGAGACCTGTTAACACCATTTGAACCTGTCTTAAAATTTTGTACTGTTAAAAGTGTTATCTTCCTCTCATTTTGGCAAGGTAATATATCAAATTACTTAAGATACGGTCTGTATATGTAAAGAATATTAATTTTATTACCTTTCAGGGGTATTATTGGCTATTCTTGAAAAAGCAAATGTAATTTCTCCTATAAGTTTAGATCAATCAACTAGTGCTGGCACAGTTTCTGCTGGTTATCAAAACTTTTTGATTTGCATTGAAATGTTATTTGCTGCTATAGCTTTACGTTATGCGTTTCCATATCAAGTGTATTCAGCTGGTTGTGTTACGGATTCAAGAGGAAGAAGTGTAACGATGCAAAGTATCAGTAGCAGTTTAAAAGTATGTTGCACCAATTTCTAAATGATTTAATAGGTAAAGTAATAAGATTGACAATATTTTAATATTATACAATTAACTTTATACATAGGAAACCATGAATCCAAAAGATATAATGACTGATGCCATCCACAACTTCCATCCACAGTATCAACAATACACGCAATATAGTTCTGGTATGTATATAATTTATAATTTATTCCTGTTAAAATTTTTTTATAAATATTGTATTTTAAATTTCTTTTATTACTTTATTCAATTGATACATTTTCATGTAGCATGATGTAGCGAATGATGAACTAAAAATCATCCATATTTATTGTTTATTTATATTTATCATTTAAGTTTTAAATGCAAAGAGAAGAATTACAATCATTAAAAAATGTTAAGTAAATAAATAACTATAATTGTAATTATTATGTTCCTTTAACTATGGATTTTAGCTTTTTATATGATAAAGGTTTAATATGCATCTTTTAATGTACTCTACTGCCAATTATTAAAATGGTAAAATAATATAAATTCATTTATATTTATCTTTTGCGACAAAAATGTAATGAAATAGTTCTTTATGATAAAAAATACTTTTTATCATAAATTCAATTAACGTGTGCCAATTAGGATTATATTCTTTGAAGGCACTTTCTTTTTACTATTTTTCAGACGTTAATACCAACTTGCCGTATGAAAAACTATGAGAATGTGAAGCATCGTTTTTTAATTTCAAGAAATTGGACATGAGGCATTCATACATTTTTAATAGAGTTTGAAAAGTTCTTAATACTGTAGTTCATTAAAATTAATTTGATATTTTAAGTTCAAATCAAGTTCGAGGGTGGGCATAGTGTTCTCTGCTCAAATTATTATTTAAGGTTTATAACAAAATCAATATACATACACATATACATATATAAGCATATGATTCATTAACTTTGCAATTAATAAAATCTACTGTACATTAGAAACTAAGCACTTAACGCAAGAGCACTTAGAGTACAGTGTAATTTCACAAAAACGTTTTACTTTTTAATAAATGCAAAAGACAAATAATAATTGACTACTATTCTATGGCAGTATTGTAATTATGTATCTTTTTATGGATAGGTTAATGATTATTAAATATTGTTTTGTAATGCTTGTATATTTAAAAAGATGGCATGATTTATATTTAATTTAGCATGTTGATATAGCTATCTATTTTTATATATTTTTTTCCTTAAATATGTATGTTTGATAATTTTCTCAAACAACAAATTCAAATCTTTATTGTTATAACACGCATGAATTATTTAATAAACGTATAATATGTGTAGTGAGATCAATAAAATAAAGAAAGATGCTGTAAATTGTGCTATGTGTAAAAGGATTTCATCAAATTACATGTAAAACTGTACATAGCCTACAATCGATATAGCCAACAATGCTTTGAATTAAAAAAAATATATCGGCATGATTTCTCGCTGTTCGCTGGCTGATCGATGTATTCATTAGTAACGGCTTTGTCAACGATAATACGTGATATAATGTAACAATCAGGAGCTCCTAAAGGACAACGTGGTATGCGGATATCCAGCTTCGATCCAGATGATCCACAGAATATGCCAATACCACCGCCTCAAAGACGGCATACTTCTCATCAACGTGTTGCTACAATCTCTCAAAATTATAATGAGAAAACAATGCTATTGAGCAGTGATGATGAGTTCCAGTAGATATAAACAATAGATTGTGTACAAAATAAAACAAAAGAGAAAGAGACAAAAAGGAACATTAATGTTGGACTTCCGTGAATCTAATTTCAAGAAAACGCTATGTATACCGTTAATTGATTATACGTCATTAGGTAGGAACTTAACTCGCTCACAGAACAAACAACAAATAAACAAACAAATTCGGTGATGCAAAATTCTGCATCACAATATAATAGTTCCATGTTACATTCATGTTAATACATGTATTATGTTACATCATGTAAACATAGCATAGAAGATATTTATTTTAATATGCTGAACATGTTTAAAGCAGTGTTACCTATAGAGGTGGCTCTATTATCATAACATAATCATCTTTATTTTAAAACACAACTTACGTTTTTCAGAGAAAAGCATTGTACAGTACTTAATATTTAAATACTCACAAATATGTTGCTGCATTATTTACTGTAGTCAAACAATATTTTTACACTTTGAACAAAAACACTATGTATATGTTTATACATCAGTATTTCTAATTCATATGAGATTAATGTAATTTTGCCAGTGAAAAATACTTATTTTATAAAATACACTAAGAAAAATACTTCTAATTACTGCACGCGTCCGGGATATATATACATATATATATATATACATATATATATTATAAATATTCATATATTTCTATATATGTATATATATAAAACTGAGCCACAAAAATCTTTGCGTCCTAGATTAAAAAATTAATGAGTGTATATATCGTTAAAATAGAATGTATTTAATAATTTAAAAATTAAAGAATATTCCTTCGATATATTTGTTTTATTTGCATATAATTATTGACTACTTATTGTTGATATTTATCTTACTGATTTTATATACATAAGTATTTCATATTTAATACCTATCATACGTCGTATTTTCTTAGGTATTTTAGAAAATGAAAACAAACATTAATCGAAATCTTAATTGAACTTTATTTTCTATACAAGAGAGTAAATTGTGTATATATGAATTTTTATGGAGAGGACATACTATTCTGCTCCACAGAATAACATTACAATTCATTTGTCAAAATAAATCATTTCATACAATTAGTATTGTTTATATTAGTTTTAGTTTTTACTACTGATTCATTGATCACAAAAACACAATGAAAATAATTGGACTAATTTAAATATATAGTTGAATAAAAGATTGTATCTAATTGCCTTACAAAAAGTATATTGCATAAATTGCATTAATAGCATCAAATATTACAGCTATTAGTGGAAAAAATAACTTAACATTTTACAGCCTTATTTTGGCAGAAAATCTGCACACATACGTGTGTGTAAATACAATAGTACAATATTTGTTACAATCTATTTACCAACCTATCCAATATGTATCTTTATTTGTTACAATCTTTTTCCACCCATGCCATGGTGATTCTAGATCTTGTTCTAATAGTGAATTGTATGGTTCTTTTTCTAAAATCATTTTATTTAATTGTTCAGTATACATTTTTGAATTCAAAGTTTTATCTCTGGTAGATGAAGAATTTTTGTCCTCATCCTCAATATCTTGATATTGTAATTCATCATCCATATAAACGACAATATCGTTTTCCTCATTTGTGTATTTATTGTATTTTTCGGTAACGTTTTGTTTTAGTACTTTGTTTCTTTTATCTTGACTGTTAATACCTTCATCGCTATTACTAAAATCAATTGGTTTAAATCCTATTGACCTTAAACGAGCAATTTTTAGATCATTATCCGGGATGTTAACAGGTACAAATGCAGATACCCTTTCAGGTGAAAATTTATTTTGTTCTTTTGCACTCAAAGTATTGCTACTTAACGATACATTTGAATTTATGGGATGCTGTAAATTAGATGCAGTTTCTGTACAAGATACACATTTTTTTGTAGATGATAGAAATGTAGAATGATGGCCTCTATTTTTATCACCTAACTTTGTATTTTCATATATTTCAGATTTCATATCTTTAAAATCACTACCGTATTCTATTTTAATAAATGTATATTGTTCATTACGAACGTTATTTTGCACGAAATCGTTCAATTTCAGATTCTTTATTGCAGGTTCTTGAAGGAGAGAACATTGAGTAACAGCATCTGTTTTACATGGTTTTGAAATTTCTTTTTTATAGCTCTTTTGCAATTCTTCATTAATTTTATTGCATTTTGAATCTCTGCAAATTGTTTGCATCAGTTTTCTTTTCCGATTTTTAATCGTTGTATCGTTATTTTCTACAATTTTCACATTTTTTTTTATATATCTTGATCTTTTATTCTGATCTCTCTCATTATTATCAACGTTATCATTGTCATTATTTTTCAAATTATTGTTATTATTATTTATAGCCGGTTTTGCAATATAATTCTTATCTGCTTTTTTAGACGTAGTGAGATTCTTACCAATTTTACTATGATTAAAATTTAATGTTTTTGACATTTTAACATTCCTAGTTTGACTTTTAACGCGTTTACAGTGAGTCATTTTTGTAAGTTTATTTCTATCTTGGAAAGTAGATTGTTCTGAATTAACTTTACATTTGTTCAATGTATACATTGCAGTATTAAAATGTTCACATGATTGTTCTGTACATTTGTTAATACAACGCAATCTTCTATATCGTGGACCACGTATTTTAGGTCCAATTTTTGCATCTATTAATAAATTTGTAATTTCTCTTATTTTTTTTTTATTTATATGTTTCTTTATTGAAGAATCAATTTTTCTCACAGCTTGTAAATGTATTCTTGCTCCTATTGTACTTCCAGCATTCTTCTTAATATATCTTGTTGAATCTGACAGTTCTCTCTTTTGTACTGTTTTTTTTTTTATACTTTTATTTTTTAAACTCTTGCAAATATCCGTTTTCTCTCTACTTTTTCCAGGATATTCTAAGATATCTAAAGACTGTACAGTTTCTTTTTTAAACTTTTCATTATGTATTTTATTATATTTTAGCATCTCTGACTTATTTGTTGTTTTTCTAGACAGTTTTCTGCGTCTTCTAAATTTGTAACATCTTGATCCATTTAAATCATCTGAAATAACTTCAAATTTAGTCCTTTCTTTCATTTCTTCTTTACCTTCTCTATTTCGAGTTACTACCTTATCTTTGATTTCTGGCTTGGTTGTTATTACGTCTTCTGTTTGTAATGCTACAGATTGTTCTGACGTTAACCCTATCATATTACCCATTAATAATTTTGATAAAGGATGGTTTTTGCTGTTAATCAAATGAACAATTTTATCTGGTGGCAATAAATCAATTGATTTGAATTGCTGTAATTCTTTGGATATCATTTTATGTGGTGAAATTTCATTTTTATACATACAGTTTGTCATGTTCAACATATTAGTTGTTGTATTGGATGAATTTACGATATTGTTACACACGTCTTTGGAATCATTAGTTATTTCTTTATGTCTACTATTGCATTCAAGTCTATAACAAGAATTTGAACTTGTATCATTTGTATCGCTGTTTATTTCTGCATCGACATCTTTAGGAAATTTTATTTTCATTAATTCTGGTTTTACAGAGTTAAGAGAAATATAATCAACACGCTTAGGAAATTCGTTTGATATGATTGTTTGAGCTTTACCATCTAGATTTTTATTTTTATCTTTGTTGGATAAATTCCAACTTTCTATGTGTTGATTAGTTTTTACAATATTAATTGCTTTAACCGTTCTACAAAATAGTGATGAAGTATTTTTCTTACTATCGTTTTGTGTGCTGTGAGATGAATTATATAATCCTGTACGTATAGAAATATTTGTATTATGGGTTTTAGATCCTTTGTTCCCAATATGAGTTAATGATTTGTTTTCTGGCATAATAGGCATGTTTGGTATATTTATTGTACACTCTGTATTAGTATTTAACTTTTTAAATACATGGCGAGTCACTATTGCACTTTCAATTACACCTTTCTTTGTTTCATCTACCTTTTTGTTTTCAATATTTTGAGTTTGTAAAAATCCATCTGAGTTTTCATGTTTCCCTTTTTGAATTATAAATTCAGAACCATGTGAATATTTTTTAAATTCATACATGTTTGGAGCAGAATTTTTTAAGCAGTTTTGTAAAGGTGTAGAAGAAGAATGTAAAGTAGATAGATGATTACTTATAGCCAAAGGAGCCAGTTTGGTACTCCACGAAGGTGGCTCTTGATCGTTTAAACGTGACAAAGCAAATTTATAATATTTTATAGAATCTGTATTTACACCTATCCAAAAGTTTGTTACAATGTACAAACCATCATATCTATAACCTGTTTTAGGTGCAAAGTCATTGAATAAATTATAGCTTCTAATTAATCTCACTGGTACTTGATTTTCATAATTTTTAATAAGCGGATCTTTTTCTAATGTACCAACAGAATACTTTTGTCCTGTAAGAGTAAGAGAATTACCCAAATCTACATCTTCATTTAGGTTAATATTTGAAGTACAAATTGAAGTAACTCCAAATGGTCCATTTTGAATATTTTCATCGAAGGGGTCATGAACACGATCTCTAGAACAATCCATACGGATACCCCACCATGAACCAGATGGAAATCCTGAGATAGGTCCATATATATAACTTATAACCTGACATAAAATATTATAAAAAAACTATAAGATTTATATAAGATGACCATGTACCAAGGATAATGTCAAGTGAGGCTTACATTTTTTTTACACCAAGAATTTAACTGCACTCCGTCTTTGGTTGCTTTCATTTGACAGATGTAATTAAGTCTGATAAACAACTTGTCATAATCTTTCTTATGTTTAATATTTATCTGAAGAATAATTGATACTATTATTAATTACCAGTTAATAATATTCTTAGCATATAAGCTTTCTCATGCAGTACTTACTTGACTTTTGAGACATGACTCCTGTAATATCTTTTCATTTTCTTGAACAGTGTTTGCAAGAAAGGTCATTAAAGCATCATTTGTAGCCATTTTATAACAGGCAATGAATAAAAATATGTGTACTGCATATATAAACAGTTAATTACAAACTGCTTTCTCACTTATGTTATTTTTTAACAAATTATATTCTTACAACCAAAATCTTAAAGGTATAAAAAATTGCTCTATTTGTAATATCAACATATTTCATATTTCATAATTTTATATAAAACATACATTTTATCCTTTAAAGATTAAATCGATGTATGTATTTCTACTTGTTTTCTAACCAACATTTTGACTCTATTTCGTAAATTAAACATAAAGCAAATTCCTTCAAAAACAAATATGGCGTGGGTACTTTTATTTTCTCTGTGCATCTAGTTTTATACATTGATCATTATTGCGTCGTACGTATGAAATAAATGTCTTCTTAACAGTGCACGCTTATCACTTTTTTTCATAACAGTCAACATCAAATAAATATACAAAAACTCAATATTACAAACAATGATTATGATACGAATATTAGGACTATATAAATTTACGATTTGTTCACATGTAGATGCATTCGAATAAATCGTTTCACTTGAGGGGAATACGCTAAGAGGGGAAAAATACTCCTTCCACAGAGTAATATAGTTCTAAATTGCCTATATATGTATATAGCTTTGGTAACATATACATTTATTGACTAAGAAATACGTTTAAGTTTAACTTAATCTACATAGATCAGATTATAATTGCATTATATATGAAACAGGCACATTATCATACAAACATATTTATTTTATATTTATATATATACAAGTATATACATATATACCAATTTATATGTGCAATCTGTTTATTATAATTATAAATTGTATTTATTGATTATAAATTGATTATGAATTATATAATTAAGATAGTAAATAAATAATTAAGATTAATTACTTTCACTTTCGATGACGCTTTGAATAATGAAGTTCGTTTAAATATACATTTTCAATTTTTTAATATGTGTAATTTCGTATATTTTTTGTTTTTGATAAAAATAAATATATTTATATATCATTTTCATGTCCATAAAAAATTTTTATTTCCTTACAAAGTATATTAACATTAAAAATTAATTTTTGTACAAATTACTAGAAATTGAATGAATGAAACGAATTTTGCCATTATTACTGAAAAGAATGTTCTTCTTCTGGACTCAATGAACATTCAACATTTTGTTGTGTAACAAAGACGTTCTGTGCTTTTGCTGTTATATTCCCCTGTTGCAAATAATTTTCATAATTAATAATCCAATTAATTATATTTTATGATTTTTACCGCAATATGTTACACACACCTGAGTTACTGTACTAGTGCCGTGACTACTACTGGACATACAAACAACAACCAATTTCGGTGCATTACTTTGTATATGTGCTTTTTGTTGGGTGACATTGGTTTGGCCTAGTTTAACTTGTTGTTGTTGCGATTGTTGTTGTTGCTGCTGCTGAGGTTGTTGTTGTATCGCATTAGTGTTAATATTTGTAGTGGTTGGTGTTTGAGATCGAGACTGCAAAATAACGAATTTTTGTCCTCCAGTTGTAGCTGTTCCACCAGCAGTTCTACTTGTTCCAAGCATAATTGTACGTCCAGTTTGTTGCCCGGGACTAGAGCTTGTCACTAAATAAAAAATGAAGATATCTGAAGTAAAAATACTCGTCTAACTTCATGTTAGTAGAAACGATATTACCAGCTTGTACAATGGTTTTTCCAGTACATGTAGGACCTTGTTGACTTGTTGTTAAAACTGTGGTTGTGGATGCAGTTGTTGTTAATGTTGCTGGTTGTGTACGAGCTTTCGCAACGGCTGCGCACAATGCAGGACCTATATAACCATAATCCTGTTTGTAATCTTCTACATAATCTGGAGGAGATCGTATAGTCTTTAAAATGGGAGCCACCGATTTCTGTAAATTCCATTGTATAGTTTTCTGTTAGGCTTTATATAGTATACTTACATATTAGTAAAAATAGCTAGGAAAAATACATATAAATACAATAAAATTTATACTAATAAGAAATTATATTCACCACTAGTAGGGTCTTTATATGACCTGCTCCATTTTTGTCTACACTTGATAGACCTGGTCCTTCAATACATGATTCAATACGTTCGGAAACAGATTTAATTTTAGGAATAACTAACGCTTTAATTACTTCTGGACCTAACTCACAGAGTCCCTCAATTGCTCCATAAAGTGACGCCAGCGGAGTCTGAAAAATTTGTTGTCATTATTATAAATTATTATTATTATTACCATTACCATTATTATCATTGTTATTGTGCTTCTATTTCTGCTATTATTGCTTTAGTATATGGTAGTCTTACAATTATACCTGGCTATTTTTTGCTAAAGCCTGACTAAACATTCTAGTTACTCTAGTTTGTACATTATTGGTAGAAGTATTAAAATTTTTGCAAATTTGAGCCATAAGGCGTGATGCAAAATCGCGAAGTGCCCAATGATTATCCACTTCTGGTCTCATACACAATTGGCGTGAAACTATACATGTTGCGATAGATGGTATTAATTCATGTAACTATAAAATATAAGATTAATGAGTATTAATGCACACGTGCATGTATACGCACACTCTCCCCTTTCCTTTTATATATTAATTAATACATACATATTTTTCTAAATAAAGGCTGGGATTGTCCAAGAGAGCTTTAACCATTCTCATTAGATAAATTAGAAGAGCAAGGTGGTTTTGTACTACATTAACACGTACACCTTCTGCAATAAAAGTGCACATCCGTGCTAACATTTCATGTAAACCTGGATCAGCTGAGAGGGACTGTAGTGCTTCTGCTCTGCGTGCTTCATCAGATCCAACACATGCTTCAGTAATTTCTTTATAATATAATTGCTGTTCAACGCTCAATTCATGAGTGGCTAATTGTTTGACATGAACTGTTTCCACATTACGTAATTTCTGACTTTTACCACCACCGCCTGGTTTCCCAACACCAATGTTCTGACTTTTGTTTGTAAGTTTACTTGTTGGATCAACACTTTCTAGCTTTTGAATATCTATTATATTATTGATTAATTAATAGATATTACTTTTAATTAACATAATATTACAAAAAAGAAAGTTTTATGCTATCGAATTAATACCTTTAGAAACTGGAGGTGGATTTTCTGGTATTGTAGGCTGAACACCATCTATGCAAAGCCAATGAGCACGTAGTGTAATTTCCAAAGGTAATTTAGGCCATGTTTGTCCACCAGACATTGATATAACTTCATTAAGGTCAATTTCTTTTTCTTCTACAAAATGTAATTCACGACCACCACCAGAAGCAAAGCGAAATGGTACATGATCTTTGGCAAAAAACCCATATGTGGGTTCAATATTTTTTATCTTCAAAGCATGATCTATATCGTGTGTTGTCATTCGTTGACGTTTGCCATGTCTCATAAATTTAGCAGCATCCTTTATCAACATTAGTAATCTCAATTATACAACTTTAATGTAAGGAATAGGAATTATTTATAATTGCATTATAATTTGGAGATATACAAACCTGTATGATTTCTTTAAGTCTATAACTTACATCCTCCGCAAGATCTTTTGCAGCTTCATCTGGAAAATTTCCGACACCTATACTTTCTGCAATTACTTTTATTGATTCTTGGGACAAGGTAGTTCCATAAATCGAGTCGCTTTCATTCATTTTTAAAGTATCTTGGTCAGTATATTCCATATGAGATGAATAAAAAGTTATTCCTTAAAAATATATGATTGACAATGTAAACACTGCTTACTGTAAAAACACACATTTGGACACAACTCATAATTTTCAATCAACCATACAATATAATAAACTCTTTTGTTATTATAACTATAATCTTTTGTATTTTAGATTTAGTCTTTCATATCAGATATTAATACTGATACTGTTTAATGGTTCCGTAAATGTTTACCCCAAATAAAGCTTACGCCATTACAATTGCTTAGTAATTTCTGACGTAGTAGAGTGCTGCTTTATTTCAATAAAGCTACTGGTTAAGCCACATTTTGTGACTTCAATAAGCTACTTATTATTTATTCACTTGTATAATAGCAATCTGTATAAATATGTATACATATTGTAGAAGTATAGAATTTTATGCTTTGTTTATGATTATAAGAAATTCTATCTCTATTTGTAATTACATAGTAGCAGATAATAACATTTCATTTTAGTTATAATCGCTATCAGTCACCTACCAATGTTATAAGTTTTAATCTTATATTGGTATTAGATTAGATTGGTAACATTGCAAGTAATATTGAAACGGTAAAAGAACCTGCAAACTATTTATCTGTGGTTAGACTCAAGCTTTAATAAAATATTGTGAAAGAATTATTAAAAATAAGAAAGAGAACAATGTCATGATTTAAAACCCGCCCTATAATTTGATACTCTTTTATGATTCTTTATACAAATTTATTATACTCATTTAATTTTGTAAATTATATATACTAATATGTAAAAAGATTCATTTGACAAAATTTGCTATTATACATTTTTCTGTCATAGAATTTGAGGAATCTATTTTTATTGTACTTTCAATATTACCGATGTAGCAAAAAATAAAATTATGCTACTAGTAATGGTCGAAATAAAAAACTGGATATGATGCTGAAATTACAGTATCAGTTATAGAGTATCACACTGACTCACACTGACGTGATATGTACTATGTACATTATCTTTGTTTATATGAAAGACGGTTAGAAACTTTTCTTTTGTTTTTTGTTTGTTTAGTTATAAACATGTGTATATAGTCCGAAAATTTTAGACAACTTTTAGTATATCACTACAAGATTTAAATGAAATCAATTTAATACAGATTTTATGACAATTCTTCGTTTAGTATATTTAAACACACTGTCTTATAAAATTAAAAAAATATACAGTGTTTGATTGATAAGCAGTGATAAAAATTGAAATTTAAATACGTTATAATTTCATCGAATTACATTAATAGTATCTTTACATCGTATTAAAAAAGTAAATATGAATATAAGTATGTATCATGACTTGAAGAATTGGTCAATATTTAGTTTATTAGAACCAAAATTTATATCGAATGTCCGTATGGCTATTGTATATGGTAATATTTGTTTTTTGTATCAGATTATTTTTTTGTATAATATTGTATTTGTATAATATAATACGTATGGCAAAAAAAGATTTTGTTCATTATTTTGCTTAAACAGGTAAGGCAGCTAATGAAACATTACTTGTAACTAAGGATGATATGGTGTATGGTATAGGAAACAATACCTATGGATGCCTTGGAACAGGTGATACTCAAAGCACTATTTATCCAAAGAAAATTGAGGCATTGTGTGGTAAAAGCGTAAAAACTTTTGCATACGGCAAAGGTCCACATGTCTTGGCTCTTACTGAGGAAGGAAAGGTGTTTGAAAAGATAATTTTATTACATCATTAGTATGTAGTATAATATTACATTATTTAATTTAATAATATAATTTATGTGAAAGGTATATTCATGGGGTTATAATGATTATTGCGAATTAGGAAACAAATCTACCAACGAAGGTCTAACTCCAACACTTGTACCGTCAGTATTGGATGATAAATTTGTTGTTGATATAGCCTGTGGAGGTCATCATTCTCTTGCACTAACGAATAAAGGAGAGGTAAAATGAAAATATTTAATCAGAGCAAATCAAACGCAAAATTGATACATCTATTTTAGATATATGCATGGGGTCACAATGTATCTGGACAAGTAGGTTGTGGTACTATCCTTAGTACAGTTCAACCTATACCAAAATTGCTGAATGTTGGATTAAATGGCAAGAAAGTTGTTCACATTAGTTGTGGAGACTCATCCAGTGTAGCAGTTACGGATAGTGGAGAAGTTTATAGTTGGGGTCATAATGGTGTTGGTCAACTAGGACTTGGAAATTGTACTAGTCAAGTAGAGCCTCAAAAAGTAGCCACATTTGCAAAAATAGTAATAGGTAATATTGATCGTTTTTATGAATATATGAATATTGAAATATTGTTAATTATATGTGTTTGAATACACAGAAAAAGTAGTTTGCGGTTACATGCATACTTTAGCATTGAGTGATGAAGGTGTTCTTTATGTTTGGGGAGCTAACAGTTATGGGCAACTAGGTCTTAATACAGACTCAAATGTTTGGATACCAACAAAGGTAAAAATTTACTTTGTGTACGTACTATTAAGTTGAAACTAATGAATATTTCTGTAGCTGGAAGTACCCGAAATGGGAAGAATATTAGACATAGTAACTTCACATTATCATCACATAAGTCTGGCTATGAGTGAAGGCAATCGGATATTTATGTGGGGTCAGTGTCTAGGTCAGAGTATTAAAGTTCCAACACTCACTCCACTAAAATGTTTGTATGATGCTCTTGCATATTATGCGTTTCCACCTGTCATGCATCAGCCACTTATTTTTCACAGTGATGCAGAAGCAAATATAGCAGATAGTCTAAAAAATGCCTTTGATGATCCAGTATGTATTTTTTTATAAACAATAACATGTTTGCTGATTTTATCATATTTTTATACCATCTCTTGCTGCATGTTAAAGACCACTAGCGATCTTGTAATTCAAGTACATGGAAAACCTATTCATGTACACAAAGCTGTTTTGAAGATACGCTGCCATTACTTCAGAACAATGTTTCAAGAGCATTGGGTAGAAAATAGTCAAAGGTAAAACAATTTTTCCAACTTGCACATTTATATTTTCACTAATATAATTACGCATTGTAGTATTATAGAGCATGAACAATTTTCCTATGACGTATACAAAACTTTCTTGAAATACTTATATACTAATGAAGTTGAGTTATCACAAGAAAATGCATTAGGTAAATATTTTTTTATTTTTCATAGAAAGAGAGTGTCTAATAATATCTTTTATAAATAATATCTTTTATCTTATATAAATAATATCTTTTAAATAATCGTTTTATAAATAATATCTTTTTTTACATAGAACTTTTAGATTTAGCTAATGTTTATTCTGAAAATCAGTTAAAACGACATTGTATACAAATGATAAATAAAAAGATTACAGTTACAAATGTCGCTTATCTATACAGCATATCTATTCAATACAATGCTAAGGTAAATAATATCTCTTACTTATTTTTTTAATACAAAACACAATTAAAATATTTGATACATTATAAATTTATAGGAATTAGAAGAATATTGTTTTAAATTTGCCTTAAATCACATGACTGCAGTAGTACAGACAGAGGATTTTGCGAAACTAGATGAGAATATAATGAAAACTTTCATAGTTAAAGCTGCTCAAGCGGGTATTTTTAAAACTTAGTTCGAAGTGTTTATCACACAAAGGAAACAATATTATATAAATAATTCGTATTGTTATGCTTTAAGATCAAGCAGATATTACTTCCAAATATTTATATTTCTTAGAGTTATTAATATTTTTAATAATATGTAAATTTTGTATAAATGTATAGTTTCTTAATTGCAGAACATTTGTTCTGGATTACTGCATTTTTAGAATCGTGACAGATTATTTATGATAAGCATAAGAATTTACTTTGTATTTTAAGATTTTAATAAAATTCACGATATGACATCTTTTATAATTGTTCTTCTTTTGTAATTTACTTCTGCATCTTTTTTTATCTTATTAAGAATTTATTCAAAATTCTATTAAGATGTGAAAGTGAGTAAACTATCATCAGAATAATGAACCTTACTGGTACTAGTTACTTTATTATAATTTATTTTTAGATCTTTAAGATAAATTATCTTCCATAGCTATAGTTGAATCAAAGATCTTTCTGATTGAACTGAAAGTAGTGACGGATTCAGGAACCATTCTTAAGGAGGGGGGGGGGAGTGTGAAAATGCATACATATGTATATAAGTTTTTTGTATATAAATCTTATAAAAATTATATATAAATTTTTTAATCTTATTTTATAAGATTTAAAATTTGCTTGTGACTTGTATTGTAATATTTCTATTTGATACTATAATCTAAATAATTAAGTTCTCATTAATTATGTACCTAACAAGCTTTTTAGAATGTGACATAACATTTTTATATTTTATTATTCTTCATCGTGGTGATTGCTTCTATCAGAGGAGGGGTCTTATTTATATGTCAAATTATATAGGTAAATTCGTGTCAGGAAGATTTTTCCGGAACAGTGCGGGGTAAAACCATAACCTTAAACAATGATGGATCGAGAGGAGGGATGATAGGGATTATGGTGAATATTCGAATGTCACTAGTAAACAGCCAATAGCAGTAATCACATTTTGTTTACAATTACTGCTTCGTCTCATTGAACAGACTATACAATAGTGTTTAATGATATTGTTTACAAATTTATTTAACAAGATTGACAAACTATTGAAATATAAAATATGAATACACATGTTAGTGGAAGAGTTTATTTATCATTGTTAATATCAGTTAATATTTACCATATCATACTTTATATAGATTGTTTATATTTTAGAATTATTCATAGTGCAGAATTTAAAGAAGAGTATACTACATTTAATTCATAAAAACGAATGAGAAAAAATTGTAGTACTCATAAATGATTAAGTAAAGAAATGCCTAATGAAAGTTAGAAGATTAAACACTGGAACTACTAAATAAAATTAAAATTATATTGAAATTATTATTAAAATTATATTGAAATCAGTTTGTTTTTAGAAATTTAGGATATATATATATACATACATACATATATATATATATATATATATAAAGATGTTTCTTTGGGATTTGAAGAATTGGCCAATTTTTAGTTTCTTAGACTCGAATCATGTTTCAAAAATTCATATGGCACTTGTATATGGTAAAATGTCTATTTTTTCCACCTTTATTTTTATTCTTGTTACGTATTTTATATCTTATTATTACATAAGAACAATATACGTATATGAATTTATGAAATATTATGTTTCATTAAATAGGTGATTTAGGTAATGAAGCTTTAATTATAACAAGGGATAAAATAGTATATGCTCTAGGAAGTAACACTTCTGGGTGTCTTGGAACTGGGGATGATTGTAATACTTTTTATCCAAAGAAAGTCGAAGCATTATGTGGTAAGGATATAAAAACTTTTGCATATGGTAAAGGTCCACATGTCTTGGCTCTTACCGAGGAAGGAAAGGTATTTGGAATTTAAGGCTTTATTACAATATTAATAAACAGTTTAATGTTGTATTATTTAATGACATGATTTTTATGAAAGGTATATTCATGGGGACATAACAGTCACGGTGAACTAGGAAACTGTTTTGCCAATAATATGATTCCAATGCTTGTAACAAGAAATTTAAGTGATGAATTCATTGTCGATATAGCTTGCGGGAGTCATCACTCTCTTGCATTAACAAACGAAGGAAAGGTTAAATAGGAACTTAAAGTTTTTTTTAATAATGATCAAAGATTATATATATATATAATAATTTATTATATATATATAATTTATTAATAATTTATAATAAATTATATAATTATTATATATTATATATTAATTATATATATATAATTTATAATAAATTGTATATATATCTATTTAGGTGTATGCATGGGGTGAAAATACATCTGGCCAAGTAGGTAAAAGTGTTAACATAAATGAAAATACCCCTATGAAAGTGAATTCCTCATTAGCTGGCAAAACAGTCATTTGTATTAGCTGTGGTCAGTCATCGAGCATGACAGTTACAGATACTGGAAAAGTTTATGGTTGGGGTTGTAACGATGTTGGTCAATTAGGAATTGGAAACTATGTTAATCAAGTGGATCCCTGTAAAGTCACAATGCTTGCTGGTGTTGTAATTGGTAATATCATCTTTGTTTAGAATATATCTATGCCGAACATTTTTTGAATACTAGTAATATGTTTTGCATCGATAGAAAAAATAGTTTGTGGTTATGCACATGTTTTGGCATTGAGTAACAAAGGAGCATTGTATGTCTGGGGCGGAAATAATTATGGACAGTTAGGGCTTGGCATGAAGATGAATATCTGTAGCCCAGTACAGGTAAAATGCAATATGATTACATTAATGAATGAAAATTAATAAAAGTTTCTTCAGTTGAAACAAGAAGCGATGAGAAGAGTATTGGATGTAGCAACTTCACATTACAATCACATAAGCATAGCTATGGCAGAAGGTAATCGGATATTTATGTGGGGCGAGTGTTTGGGACAAAGTATCACATTTCCGGTACTCACTACTTTAGGATCCTTACATGACGTTTTCGCGCGTTATGCATCACCTAGAGTTATGCATCAACCACTTGTTCTTCATGACGAAGAACCAGACGTGAATTTAATAGATTGTTTCAGAGAAGCATTTAACGATCAGGTATGTATTTATATAGTAAAGAAATATCATTTCTGACATCGTTATTTTCTTGAAACTGTTCTCTTTGTCATTTGTAGACTACGAGTGATCTCGTGATACAAGTACGAAAAAAATTTATTTATGTGCACAAAGCTATTTTAGTAATACGTTCTCAATATTTCCGAACGATGTTTCAAGAAACATTGACCGCAAATAATCAGAGGTAGGTTTGTTGTTTTAACGAGTATCTAGATTCCTTAAATGTTACATTCATTCGTTGTAGTGTTATAAAACAACAAAAATTTTCTTACGATGTATACAAAGCTTTTTTGAAGTATTTGTATACTGACGAAATCGATTTACCTCTGGAAAGTATGCTAGGTATGTATTTCATTATTTTTTCCCTGAGACTTTATAATGTGGTTTGAAAATTATTTCTGGTTTTTGTGGATAAGAACTTTTGAAACTGGCAGTTGCTCATTCGGAAAATCAACTGAAAAAACGCTGCATACAAATAATAAGGAGAGGAATTACCGTTGAAAACGCTGCTTTTTGCTACAGTATAGCTATTGAGTACAATGCTAAGGTAAATAAAATTTTGTGGCTTTATTTAAACAAAGTCAATGCCATTAATTTTAATATAATTCTAGGAATCGGAGGAATACTGTTTCAAATTTGCGCTAAACCACATGACTGCCGTAGTACAAACAGCAAGTTTTGCTAAATTAGATGAAAATACGATGAAAACTTTCATAATTAAAGCTGCTCAAGCTGGTGCTTTTAAAACATAGTTTGTAATATATTATATTATTGTATAATAAATATTATACAACGTTTAACTATTTCATGCTAGAAAAATTTGTTAAATACTGTACCTAATACACATTACTTGCGATGATAAGGTGATTTGCAACATGGGATTTCATTCAGATTTTTCATTGTAGTATATTATTTGTACATAGAATCTGAAATAAACGTTTATTATTTACGTCAATTTACCCGTCAATGAATCTGTTTACTAACGAATTATTTATTTGTTTATTAAGGAACAATTAACGAAGGATAGAAAATAGTAAAATTTTATAGTAAAGTTAAAAAGCGACATACTTTGATGTTTAATATACATCATCAGTTTTTTGATAAAAGGATATATGGTCAACGAAATTTAATTGACTATCATTCGCACATTATTTTTATTAAGATATTCTTAATATATACAAGCAGTAAATTTTTATTGTTCGTATAGTATGTACGTAACTATTGAATAATAACAATGATGATAATGACAATAATGACAACGATAATGATGGCGATGATAGTGATAATAATAATGATGATGATGATCATGCTGATGCTGATGCTGATGATGTTGATGATGCTGTTGTTGCCGTTGCTGATGATGATGATGAGGATGACGACGGCGATGATAACGATGACGATAATAATAATAATAATAATAATAATAATAATAATAATAATAATAATGATAATAATAATAATAATAATAATAATGACAATTAATAACTAATGACCAGTAATCAATAATAGTATTTAACAAATAATCAATAATCAATAATAGTATTTAATGAATAATCATTATGTTTTATATTTATATATTTATACGTATAGATTATACTAGGTAGTCGGTTTGCCGTATGGTAAATTGTTAGATGTTTTTAGTTTGCACTATCTTTGCGTGTGCGATGTCCGATGCATTTTTCGATTCGACATCGATTTCTATATTTACGAAACGCTGTCGAAAATATTGTCATCGATTTGATATTAATTCCGATCAATGGAGGTTTAAAGATAGTTTATTGTAAACGTAATGCTTTCGAAATCGAAATTTATGAAAGTTTCGTCGATTAGAGAAAATCCATTTGCGTCTAAAATTGTCGTTAATTTGGATCGAATCAAAGAATTTCGTTGGTAAAATCAAAAGGGAACAAATGATCTCGTGGCGAACGTTGCGTAATCAGGAAAATGCATCGGACAAACGCGACCCTTTGTTGGCCGATTGCGTTAATGATCGTAATCCAATATGACGATTAACGAGAAAACACGACGATGCAACTCGAAAATGTCGTATTGAATTTGATCAACTATTCGGCTATGGTAATTACTTAGTTTTTGTTTTTTTTTTTTGTAATTAATTAGAGCGTATTTAGGCCTGCGGGCTACTTTTTCAGCGACTCGCTGTGAATCCCATTGACAGAAGTAAGATTTCTTTTGATTCGATAAAGGAAGAAAGATAAAACAAGGTTTTTTCCGCTAAAATAGTCTCTCCGTTGTTTTCCTCGATATCCGTCGGTCCTCCTCTACCCCTCTTTGATTCGTATAAAAACATCAGTATTTATGGTTTCTCTTCGCTTCTTTTCTAAATTACGTTACAATATCGTACAGTGTACAGTGTATAGCATATCTAGAAACGCGCGAATTCTTTCCCTATATTTGACTTGTGTACACGTAAATATTTTCCTGTTCCAATCGCCTCTAACAATAATTTCTTGTACCGACACGATTAACATATTTTTTTTTAGCCAGCTATATACACGTACTTGGGCTGTATGATATTTACACAAGTTTATTATCGTTGAGAATTATTCTTCGCATTTTGCGCTCATGTTGATCTCGAGCAACGAATCGTCATTTTAGAATACGGAGGACCGGCGTCGCGTATTTTGCGATTATTATACATTAAATTACATACATAGAGTCACAGTTAGTTGCGCGAAAACTCGAACCGTTATCGCGATAATTATCATTTTTAAAAATTTTCTCCGAGCGTTCCGCCGTTGCTTCACACGATTTTTTCCGATTCAACGAATGAGAAAAGTATTATATATCTGATAGCAATTCGTTATTTTTCCGTTCCTTTTTATGTACTTTTTCTTCTTCTTTTTTTCTATTATATTCTTTGACTCGAATGCACCCGGCGCCTGGCACCGCGATAGAAGATCGTTTAGAGTCCTTTGTACGGACTTGTAATAAATCACTCTGGAACTTCTGCCGGCTATTGGAATCAATTACACTACCTCTCGATCATTCTCCACCGTGTTCGATGATATCGTGTATAATAATAGGCAAAAGTTGCAGAAGGAATCATCGCGAGCAGAGATTGCGTATTCATTCCTTCATTGGCAAATTCTACGTATTTTTGTTATCGTTCTGGTCTCGTCGAACTATTTTATCTATCTCTGTTACCTATTTGCGGCATCGTGATCGCGATTACTTGTTCCACTCTATGCTAAAGCGTTCTTCTCCTCCTCGACGAAACGAGCTCTATCGCGCGACCTCTGGCGTAGCTCAAACAAAGCAGAATGTAGAGCAAAGAAAAGAATTTCCAGAAATATACGCTAATAGGAATATCCGTCTGGTCGCATTGAAAATAGATCGGCGGAGCGAACGTTTCTATGCTATAGAATTTATCAAACTGCTCTTCGTTATTGCCAATACGAACAAACATACGTACGTTGTATATCGGATTAGTCAATAAGGATCTTTCGAAATCCAGATCTCGCTTTCTTTCCTTTTCTTTCACGGAGGGGAAAGAAATAAGGAATTGAGGTGAAAGATGGAGAGGTTCGAGCGGAAGCGTTCCCCTTGAAAAATGTTCATCCTCGAACTAGAAAAGCGCCGCGTGACGAAGAATCCTCGATAACGATGAAATACATTTAGTTCTTAAATCGCGCGTTCACCCGAACGGAGCTGCAATTTCACGGACGTCGCTTTTACTTGGAAATATATATTAGGCGCGAAATATGTACGAGGTGTCTTGCAAACAAATTATCGTCCGTTCGACCGAGTCGTTATCATTTACGAGCATGTTATCGTATCGACGCAATTAGGTATGTATATTTGAAAATTTGAAGAGAGGGAAACGTTCTTTGACTTGTATTTATTTGAATGGTAAAAACGCGTTTGAAAGAGAGGATATCGAGGAAATTTGAGCGCCGATTCTTCCGCGAATCGGAAATCAAGATATTTTAAACGAATCTTCGATCTTAAATCGATTAGGCTCAGCAAGCTCGTTTACGTTTCCTTCTGTTCGTTTCTTTTCGTTTCGCTTCGTTTCGCTCCATTTCGTTTTATTTCGTCCCATCTAATTTCATTTCATTTCGTCCCATTTCATTTCGTTTCATTTCATTTTACAATCTCGTGAGCCGCGATAGGTGCGGGTGACAACGTATATACAAACGTACGACGATACCGTCTCTAAAGTATTTCTATACATGCTACGTATGTATATATTTATATATGCATGTACTTATATATACGTATGTATAGTATGTATAATGTTATTATACATAATGCATTGAAATCGCGATCGCAGTGAGTTTAACGCGGCCAGGTGGACGCGTACACATATACGCATATACTTTCGTATGATTTATAATTTCCAAACCTGCTAGTTAGCGAATCCAGAATACTTATGGGTCAGATTTATGCTTTTTCTTTCTTTTTACTTTGCTTGTCGTCGATTAAAAGGGGATGCTATTCCTCGATTATTACCGTTATGGTATATTTACATAATATTATACAAGTAATGAAAAACGCGTTTCGACCAACTGCAATTTCCAAAGTAACATTGTCGCGACCCAACTAAATTCGTATTTCAACTGTAACCGCTCTCGCGTGACTTTGCCACGCTTTGCCGTTAATCCTCGAACTAGCGTAACCAAATCGAGATCCATTTCGAGACAAAAGGAAAAATAGCTAAATTTGATTGTTGTAGAAGCAGGCGAGCAAGGTATCTCTTTTGATTTTATTCATTTACGCTACAAAATAAGCGCGATTTCGGTTGCTCGGAAACCAGTCGTTTCTCCACAAAATTACCGATTACCGTAGGTAAGCTTCGTTCGTTCGCTGTCTTTCTTCTTTCGTCTTTCCTTGCAATTTTTTGGATTTTGCTCTATGAATACTCCCTCCCCCCCCCTCTCTCTCTCTCTCTCTCTTATTCTTGTTCTTAAACACAGACGACAGAGTAATCGACTAATTCTCTAAATACGCAAGTAAGGTAGAAATACGCGGTGCTCCGTAGGTTCGAAGACACAAAACGATTCAACGGGTAGAGAACAAATTATTTTCGGGTATCAGTGGGAGCAAGTTGCTCGATACCGACAAGAAACACGACAAGAAGATTCGTTGGCAAAGCGCCAGCGATACTAAGATGGAAACAGTCCGGTTGGAAAGGGAGAAAAGGCGTGCCTGTCGTCGATCGAAAGCAGGAAAAAAGAAAGGAAAGCAGATTTAGCCGATTGGAAGACTGCGAGTAGAGAATTTTCTTTATCATTTGCAATTTTCGTAGAGGCAACTTCTTTTACGAAGCTGTTGTTGTAAGAAAGTTTCGAAAGGATAGGAAACGGAATTCTCTTGGCCAATAATTTACCTTACTATCTTTCCTTCGTTCCTTTCGTTCACACAGCGAAAATCATTGATTTCAAACGACCACCGAGCAAATAGACAGAGGGAGAGAGATCATCGAGGCAATAGGCAGAAAGAAAAATTGTTTGATCGGTCGATTCTTTGACGAATCGATAACGCATTCTACGTACATGTATATATGTCTATCTGATATTTTGGGGAATATCGTATGTACACACACAAAATACACGCGTGTACGTGTACGCGCGCGGTGTCATTCTACTTACAGTAATAGTTATTACAGGTAATTAGTGATTAAATCTTAATTAAAACTTAGCCTGCGTTCGTGCAAGTTTCCTTTCTACTGTCGCGAGGAACACGGGAGATGGCGAGAACGGAAGAAAGAAACGCACGGTTTTTCGAGTTTGCTCTTCGTTTACTCGGGAATGGCGGGCGCTTCGTGCTCTTCGACTTCCTCTTCGGTTGATAGATCGTTCGTTCGTTCATCGGCCAGCCGCGGTTCCTTCTTTGACTCTAGAACTGTCTTCTCCCCGTCGCCGTTTCGACGGGATCTGTGTACGTTTTCGCAGCGTTGCGTTAATTTCGCGTTTATCCTGTCGACGTTTCGTCATGCTACGGGTAAGCTGAATATTATTTATTTTATGTATGCGGAATCGTGCATCGTCGTGTCCTCGGAATCACACGTTTGTTCGCGGTTCACTTCTAGGAAAATTGCGTTACACCGTTTGGAAGATCTCGATGTAGAAAATGAGACAAAGGTACACGGAGAATAGTGGCCTCCTGGAAAAGTCGTCTCCTGGAAGAAAGGATTACAAATTCCACGCTTGCTGTCGCACTTGGATTCTACAAAAGTAACGATAAAGAGCAGAGAGAAAGGAGCGGAGAAGAAAGAGAAAGGATTACGAGACGCGGAATGGATAGGAATTGCTCCGTTAGTGGAGTTTAGGAAGAAATTTCGATGTAGAGAGGACCGATGCTTGAAACGCTAAGCGCGACCTTCGTCGGTAGCCGTGTTGGAAGAATAGAAGCGTATTCTCGTGTAAAATCGATGGCGGAGCCGCGAGGAAAATAGAGCGCGTGAGATACACGTAGGAATGCACCTTCGATACGGCGAGAGCGCACCTGAACGCGTCCTGGCGGTCGTTTAATTTCGATCGCCAGTTGGTACCGCAGTCGGAAGGATTTTAATACGACTGCGACGAACTCTGCATTCGCTGTCGCGCCATAAAATTTTACGACGTTCTCCGCGCGTCCTTACGAACAACCATCATCGTAGACGAAGCGAATGAAATCCAATATCTTTCCTCGAGCGTTCGTACGAACGATAGATCTTATCCGGAGAACAACGAAGAACGGTTCGGCAGTTTAGAATCGTTGGCGAAGAAACAACGTTTCGCCTTCTTTCTCCTATCATCTTAGCGATGCCATTAACTGATAATTTTGAAATTGCAAACAACCGTCCTTAGAACAAATCCGCCACGTCGACCATCCGTTTCTCTTGTACCACGAACGGACTATCGATCGAGCATTCCATCCGCGTAGTCAATGTCGATCAGTTTACCGCTGATAAATCAGTCGCGCTGAACCGAATGCAATTTGCAATTCTGTCGGGACTCGATGCAGAAGACCGCCATGATTTCTGTCAATTTGCCGTCGATGCAACGTATCGACGTGTACGCGCCTTGTGCGAAAATGTATTGTACTTCCGATCACCGAATGGGCCAATCCGTTTTTCTTTTTCCAAATAAATCGAGTGAATAAAAACAGAGATATACATCTGTATTTGTGGGAACGATCGCGTCTGGAGTTGCGTCGCGCGACGAACGGAACGACGATCGTCGAGGAGATTTATTCGCGGTGATCGCTACGATAATATCGGACGGATGTTCCAGGATGGCCGAGCTGTTGGTCGGTCCCACGGCGTTTAAATCTCCGCAATTTGTACGAATGCAATCGACTCTGCAGTAGCTGCACCGCATTACAAACATGCGCACGTATAAGCGGCCGCAGAGTATATAGATCGAATTGCGGCTCGCATTACCGTACCTGTTGGTAGACAGTTGCAGCACCAATAACGGCAAGATTAAAAGGAAGTCGTGCCCCCGAAATGAAAGCCTGGCGAATGCGTCGACCGACGGTCCACGGAACGTTTCTAGCCTTTCCGAAAATCCGCAGACATCGCGTCAACTTTTCTACAAATTTTCGTCAGCGCGAATGCGATCGTTCGACGATGATACAAAGTTCGCTGAGCTAAAGGATAACGATCGTTTGTGCGATGATATTTTCAGCGAATAGCGCGCGGATTATCCTGTCGCGGGTAGATTAAACATCCAGGGGCCGAGTGCGTTTCGCGATAACGTGCAGGTCCACGGCGGTGATCTCGCTTGTAAAATAAAAGCACCGATGCAGTGACCTATATTGCCGTGGCGTTAATCAAAAACTAGAACGTACGGGAAGAGCGTGTACGCTGTCTGCCTGCCATCAAATTCTATTTTGTAGCGTATTTTTTTTCCTCTCAGGTGCAACGGGTCGATGAAATTAGTGGCGCGTTACGCTGTACTTACGTTACGTTCCCCGTTGATCCCCATGGAAATTCTAAGTTTCAAGAACCAACTACGAGACAGACGAATAAATTTGCGATACCCGAGTGAAATTGCAAACGCGGAATAAAGCGCGGTACGAGCGTGATTTTACATTGGTCGCGTGAGTAGTCGCTGTCGGAGTAGGTCAGACGATTTACGAGGGACCAATTGATGGTTTTAGGATGTTGGCGTCGTTCTTACAACTAGAAGCGTCTTGCTCGACCGAGAGCGTGTCGCGCGTCGCGTGTCCCGTACCTGGAAACGTGCGATACGCGTAGTAACTTTCGATTCGGCGCGTACGTTATATCTTTACGATTGCTATTTTCTCCATGTACTGCGACTCCACCAACGATATCAACCACGGTCGCGTTCTCGATTCGCGAGGACTTTGTCGATCGCGTTCTCGAAAGACTGAGAATAGAGGAACGACTAAAATTGCAGAACGATAAAACGACACTCGTCGGTGATCGATTACGTCGATTCAAGGAAATCTTCGAGTCCTTTGTCTAGCGTATAGTTTCTGCCGCGTCCCCTCCTCTAAGGGACGACGTAGATTTGTCTCTCGATCTACAAGATCTTTCTCACTAGCGAACCGGTGACAAGACGATCGTGTATAGTGGGTCGATCGAGCGCCCTCCGCTGCATTGATATGTGTCTGTCTCGCTTCGAATCGCCTCGAGATATCAACGAACGATGCCATTGATTCGTTTACACGCTTTAGAAGGTCGTCGATCGTTTCGCTGGTCCGTATTCGCGTTCCATTGGCCTCTTCCCGGACGATCGAGAACGATCCAAAGAGCTAACTGCGGAAGCTAGACGAAGCCCCTGGGGTCGATCATCTCCGGCACACTGTTCGCATCCGATTGAATCGCGATCCTATGACTGAACAGGGTACCGATTAGCAGCAGGCTCAACATCAGGAACAGATGTCCTCCGTCGGTTACTCTCGTACCGCTACATGCCATCTTCTGACTAAGTTCCAGTTTCGCTGCAACAGAAAACAATGAAAAATTGCCTTAGATTCAACGACGACGACGACGCGACGATTTTTAAACATGTCACGAGAACACATAGATCTATGCAGTGTGAATAATATTAATAGCTCGTTGCGAGTAACTACCAGTCCCCTGAACAGCATTTCATAAAACGTTCGGAACAATGGGACCAAGGAGATAGATGTGAAAGAACGTGCGGAAAATTCGTTCCTTCGACGATGAAACCGTATCAATCCAACGAATATGAAAGTAATAAAAGAGAGATGCTGCCTCTGCTGCGTTCGACGGTCGCCGAGAGGACGCGAAGAGCGTGCTTTGATAACGTGGATTACGCAACAAAGAATTCGTTTAACTTGGCGCGGAATGACCGGTGCGTCGCGTGAGATCTTGCCGTTACGACTGGCAACCGAGAAACTCGACTAAAACGGATAATAATTGTCGTTCGTATCGCTCGTCGACCGATTAACCTTGGTTAATCAAAGAATTTTCCCGTGACAACGGCGTCTCTTCTCTTTGAGACTTTCACTTGGATTCGTTGGGTTTCGTATCGGTCGAATTGGAATTGCACGCGCGTCAAAGTCGTGAGTCGCGTAGATTGCGCGTTGCGTTTTTCTATATGAGAGCTGAAGGAATCGGCGATTAACGGATCCACGCATCTCCGTGGCTTTGTGGACGATGATGCATGTATCAGGTGTACGCACACGTGCGCACGTTTGCGCGCACAGACGTGCCGCGGCGGCATCGATCCACTTTGCCGAGCGGCCAGTTCCACCCCCGCACCCTCGTCTACCCTGCTCGTCCGTTCGTTCGTTTCGTTCCTGGGTGCCGCGATCAAAACCCCTACCTTTCGTCGAGCCAGCTGCCCCTCCGACTTTATCACTGTTTTGTTTTCGAGGCGCGAGCACCGATCAAACTTGCCCACCAGTCAGCCCGACGTCCACCGACCCACTATGCTTTCTCCGTCCGCTTCTTTTTCCGCTTCCACTTCGTCTCCTAGCAACTTGGATGAATTCGCGTTGCAACCACGAACGCAAACCGACTACTAATAAAAGGGAGAAACGTGTGGCGAACACCTGGACGTGCCAGTATTCCCGGGAGTACCGATGCTCGATTTTGCGATCGATTGGAAAAGTTCTCGGCAAACTGCGAGAGGAACCGAACTCGTAATCAAACTCCAAGTTTCTCCTTCGCAATTCTCCCTCGACATATTTTCGTTTAATTACTTTGCAAGAGTAAGCGTCGTCGAGTATCGGTCAACGAATTGTCCAACAACTTTCTCAACGAACGACCGAACGATCAGCGACAAATGATCTACGAGCAAGAAGGTTCGCTTGGAAAAATGTTTATCCCGTTTCCAGTTAATTATTTGGACAAATTCACGAGCCTCGGTGCAATTGCTCTCTATGATAATTCGAGCAGCGACGATCGACAGCCAATAGCGATACGTATATGCTGCTGCAATCGTCAACGCTGACTATTATCGTACCGTTCTGTTTCCTCTTCTTCGTGACGACGGACGATCAATCAGTATGTTTAGAGAGGCTACGCGTGTCATTGTTTTCGCGATCGAGCACCCGTGTACAGTAATTAATTGCGATCTATCTATTGGACAACTCGTTAGCTGTTAATTCCTGCTAAAATATTAGATATTTCCGCGGAGATATATTAAGATTCACACGGGAAAGATACAGCTT
>NT_176638.1:773829-775828 GCF_000188095.3 Bombus impatiens
TATATATATATATATATATATATATATATATATATATATATATATATATATATATATATATATATATATATATATATATATATATATATATATATATATATATATATATATATATATATATATATATATATATATATATATATATATATATATATATATATATATATATATATATATATATATATATATATATATATATATATATATATATATATATATATATATATATATATATATATATATATATATATATATATATATATATATATATATATATATATATATATATATATATATATATATATATATATATATATATATATATATATATATATATATATATATATATATATATATATATATATATATATATATATATATATATATATATATATATATATATATATATATATATATATATATATATATATATATATATATATATATATATATATATATATATATATCCGTATACTTTAATGCACATACAAAGCAAGTTAAAGAAAGAAAATAAAAGGCAAAGTAGGATAGGAGTAAAGGATAGAAATGTTTGAATCAAACTATGGACCAGTCGTCATGCTAACAGACTATACAAGAATGATGACGCCATGACTTTATTTTTAGCAATACGAGTTCAATAATTGAGTGATACTTTATTATATAATTACCGCGTGTGCTCGATATATACGGATTTCCCTGTGTATCGTTATTACGTTCAATTACTTGATGATACCCGATTAAGAAAATCGTTTTCTCCTTTTTAGTATATTTTTAAATAAAAGTCGTTTAAACAAATTTTTTCAACTTACATATTCTACTTTTGTCTCGATGTTTAGTCATTTCCCGATGTACATCGACTTTCTATTGCATACCAGTACAAAAATTCAACGTGTATTGTGAATAATGTACCTAAAACTGTATTATTGGACTGAATAAACTTTAAATCCCATCGACTTTCTATGAGTGAGATAAAAAGATCTTTCCACGTTTCAGCCTAATAAATTCAGCTAGGTAGGCAATTATTTTCAATAAAACAATTGTCAATTTTTTGAAATTACGTATATCGTATTACGATCGAAAAGAAGCATGTGTTTCAAATTTCAGTTTTCTAGCTGTTCGAGAAGTGAGTGAAATTTCGATTATAAAATTCCAACTAGCCAGACGGACAGACAAGTAGTAGAGAGGTAGGTTAAATAAAAACCATCGAAATAAATTCGAGGAGTGCGAAGAATACGAAACGTTCTTTTAAAATTTTAAACGACACGGTTACGCGTGCCTAGTTCCTAATGGAACTGTCGCCGTAACAACTGCTTGGGGATACACGGAGGTTGTTGCGTTCGCGCAGTAATTTTCAAATTTCATTCGAAACCTTCTTACTTCGTAACGTCTAGTAACTGGAAATCATCGTAGGCGAGAGAAGCAAGACAATTTCGGCATCTTCGCTAAGAGAAGCGAATCGATTCGAACTTGATAGCCGTAGATTTTCGTATCTTTCAATTTGATCGCTTATCTATTCGATGTATTTCGATTTTCCTCTGATATGTTTTTATCGGCGATTCGGAAATATTCGAATAAATACCCGCGATTCGTTTCCGCTTTTGATCGATTACGCGTCCTATAGTTATCGTTATGGTCGCGATTCCATTATCGCCCGTACACGGCCAACGTCGATGTTTCGATGGATTTTGGACGGAAGTCAAAACGGTGGTGGTCAGCGTAAATATACTTTTATAAGGGATCGTTAACGCGAGATAACGGCATTATCGTGAATGTAATAGCGGCCCGATCCGAGCGGGTTCCAGGTTGGCGCCGTATCAACGGCAGTTCTGCGGCGCATACATAGATTACGGGGAACGTGTCCGATAGAAGGGTGCATTTAACTCCGTGACGTCACGGCTGCGGTAGACACCGGAATTGGTCTCACGGTTACGATAGCGTTACGCCAATGGCTCGAATTCGGATCGTTAGCGATGATGAAAATGACACCTTCGTCCGCTCC
>NT_176638.1:776441-818023 GCF_000188095.3 Bombus impatiens
GGACTCGTACCGCGTTACCGTTACACGGTGCACCCGTACGCTGCTCGCCTAAAACCTCCGTTCATTTTACGAGGCGATAAATCCTCGTTTAAAAGCAACCGAGAACGTCACCGTGCGTGATCGATTAGGTCGACCGCCCAAACGTACAGCGGACCCGGATTACCGGACGTTTCCTCGGAATACGCGTTTGCTCGCGATCATCGGGAAATCGGCTCGCTTATCGATGATTCGTCGATGAATTGTCGGGGCCGGAACAAGGGAAAACACGAGCAGAGTGTATCTGCGGTTACGCCAATGGTTTACCGTGTAAACGAGCCATTAGTGCTCGTGACAACGACACGTCCCCGTGCTGTACACCCTCTACCTTCATTGGCGTGCGGTTAACCTTTCCAAGCTCACCGACGTAATTATAAAGCAATGCCGCGACGTCGTTGTTCTATTTACAGTGCCGATGCGCCAGACCAGAGAATCGCATCTGCCGCATATGCAGACATTTTATTTAACCGCGCAACGTTTCGTCCTAATTCTCCGATCCAGTCGCGAAACGCAACCGTCCTCCCTTACCTTACTTATCCTCGTAAATGTAAATGTAAAAGAGCCGTATGTTCTCGTCGAAGGAAAAACTCGTTTACGGGTAGCTGCTCCGCGCCATCGTCGGCTAACGAGGCGAATCATGTTGTTTATCGTAAGGCGAATCTCCGAAAAGTTTAAAAACCTCAGACTTCGGCCGAGTCGTAGCGGTCGCGTGTACTCGCGAGTGAAGCAGAGCTTTGACGATTCTGTCGAAAGAGATCTGGATACTCGCTGCAGCTGCAGGCACGATGGATGTTAATTGGAAAGAGGAGAAAAAAGAGACAAAAAACAATCGACCAGAGGAGCGTTGGAAGAAGATACAGCACCGCGGCAGCAATTTTCCGCTGCACCGCCGCGCCGTTTTTATCCGCCGCGATATCATCCCCTCTTTGCTTCGTCCATCTGCCCCGCTAAACCATTCACCGGATATTCCACCGACTAACGCAGCCACCCCTTTGTATTTTCTTTTCTCGTCCCCTTTGTTCTACCATCCTATCGAGATCTTTGAGTCGCAACTGCTGACGGATTGCTCCTCGACGCTGTTCGATTCTTGATTCGATCGCGAGTAGTTTATCCGTCGCGGATAAGCGAATAAATTCGCTGCGACCGTCATCCCTATCCTCGGCTCTCCAAATCGCTGTACGTCTCTTCCGTTTGCCCGCGAGCTTCTCCGCTGGAATTCCATTTTCCATCTTGGTGAGTCGGTATCGTTGAATTTTCCTCGTTGAATTTTTCTTATCGTTCGAATTACCGTTGCTGACGCATTCGTCGCGAGCGAACGACGAAGAAACAAACACGAGCGTTCGATCGTTCTTTTTTTTTCTCTTCACTAAACTAAGGAAACGTTGACGAAACGTTTATCGAGAAGTAGTTACGACATTCTGGTGCTTTGGGAAGATTTTCCAAGAAACATCGTCTGAAATCGGTGCCACTGAAAATTGGCACGTCTCTCCGATTCGACGATTTCTTTGCGAATGGTGCCTGGCCAACGACGACGACGACAACGGTGCCGATATTGTTCGGGACAAAGAAGAAGCGGATAGAGATTATTCTTTGAATAGATATCGATGGTTGGCTCGCAGCCATTCCTTTTCCGCGACCTAACGTTTCTCCAAAGGCACGGTGTACGCGAGCTAAGCACTCTCGATTGATAGCTCATCTCGGAGTCAATGGGATACGAAATTGCTTCTCGAAGGAGAGAACTTCTCGGTAATCTTCATCCTCCGACTCTCGTAGATTTAGCCAAAATTCCATTAATCAAACGAAATTAATCGTTAAATAAGTCTGTCCGAGAATTTGCAGCGAACGTTGTCAACGGATCGGTCATATCGGACCCGAGTGTCTCTATTTTGTCAACAGTTACGCAGAGTGAAAAAATGTTTGTCTCAAGGATGTTGAAACCGTCTAGGAACGTTCAAATCAACAATCGTTGCAAAATAGTCGACCTGAGACATAGTATAGTCAGCGTTGCACTTGAATTTGCATCGTTCACTCAGACTTGTATCGAGCGAGTCCTGTCTCGCGAAGCGTCTCACACGACGCTCGAAGGTCACTGTTTCGCGATGAGAAATACAGGAAATCTTGTGTCTCGAGCAAAAAGCGAACGCGGACCTTCGGATTGCGGTAAACGTAATTACGGTGAAAGAAAAAGCCTTCTTCGGATATCTAAAACGCGATCCCTCGTGCTCTTCTACTGCAGCGACGACCGATAATCGTGGCCAATAATCGAATCTGCATAATGGACGAACCGAATACGAAGGATTAGGTTTCTTCAGGCATCTGCCTGTATTTTGTGGAATGGCACGAGGCCAGAGACCAGTCGCCCCCTCAGTCAGGAAACCACGAATATCGTCTCTATTAAATTGCACTCACTTATAATAACGTAATTGGGATGGAATAATTTGATCATAGAAAAGCTGCCAAGAAAGCAATTTCCAATTTTCAAGTCCTACCTTTCGTCGCTGTTCGCTGTTCCATTTGGTTCGATCGTGAAACGGCAGAAGAAGAAATAAAACGAGAGAAACTTGAATAGAACTTGCTAGTAGAAACGATACTTTTTTTTCAAATTCGAACGAAAATTTCGGAAAATGGTCGAAACAGTGCAATTCGCTTCGGTTTCGTCAGAAGCGCGTGAAAAGGGCGAAAAATATGAATCGGAAAGCGAAGGACAGGAAACAGCGCGCGGAATACGTGATTTACGTTTTAAACGATTGAAACCTTTCACGCGTGACAAGCAAAAGACTGTGGGCCGAGAAGAATTTAAGAGAGCGAAAAGTTCGGGCAAACGTTAAAACTTGGTTGGTAGCTAAGACGGTCGACTGTCTCTTTCATTGGATCAAGTTCAACAATGTAGGGAAAGAGTAAAGTTCGTTGGAAAATTTCAAAAGTAGCAACCTTGACTCCGTACTTGATTTACACACGCGAATCGAATATTTCGAAAATTCCGCGGGTGTACGTATCGATACGAAATCTCCTACGCTGGCGTTCCAACGTTTGTTCCGCTACGCGAAAAGGCTCGGCTATTTTATTTTGTTTTTAATTCACCAAGTAGAACGGTACCTCGTTAACGTACGTGGGTTAGATTTCCATAGAACGAAGACTGACAGGTGTTTATTCCTCGACGAGGAATGTCTCGTTCGTTCGTTGGTCGAAAATTGAATCTGAAAATTTTCGAGAAATTACCGCCTTCCTTCTTCGTTCGGGAGACGATTCCTTCGTGAACCGGTATGACAGATATCTCGGCTCGAATTACGAATGCTTCGTAGCCCCGGAAGCTTAATCGAGAACGACTTGCATTCGAAGTTCGGTAACGGAGCGCTCGATTAAAATCTCTCGACCGGAAAAAGTAATCGAGCCGATTGATTTGCTTTCGACGGTCCCGAACGGCCGCCTTGAGGTTAATGAAACGTATTTTCCACTCAACAGGTGTCATAGGAGATAATCTAAATGCAGTCGAAGGGTTGAACGTTGAACGATGAACCGACCGTTAAGATAGTTGGCGCGAGCGAGAAACACGTTCGACAAATTCCGATAAACGGCGAAAGATTCGAATTTTTCGTTAGGAAATAACGCGCTGCGGCAGCGCCGTCGTTGTTTTTCACGGCAAGAAGAACAAGAAGAAAGTAAAAGTTACTCACAAGTAGCGGCGAGGAGTTGCGGAAGGTATTTCTTCCAAAAAGTGCACTGCCTCGCTCTAGGTCCGTTTCCGATTTCGGAACTGTTGGTATCCAACGTCAGGTATTCCTTTTTGGCGGCAGTGTGCGGTGGCCAATAGGTCTGCGTCCATGACTCGACATCTCCGACGTTCGGATCCCTAACACGACGGTAGTCAGCCGTTAGAGATGCGAAGAAAAGATAAAAGCTGTGATCGCTCTTCGACTTACCCTGTTTTTGCAAAGTTCGCCCAATATCTCATCATTCTCTTGGACAAATTTATCTCCTCGGGCATGTATCCTTTCGAAGAATCCAACGGCTCGCCAAAGATGTAGCTGATTTCGTCCGCGTGCATCACACCGGTCCATCTTGGCCATGGGTTGTTCGCCGATCTATGGATTTATGGAAAAGAAATCGGGGTCTCGTAAATATCGCGGTATAGGCGAAAGCCAGCCGAGATAAAGAAGCGAACACGTCCTTTTCGGACGAGTCGCATTGATCGTTTCGCCTACTTGTGATCTTTACTCCTTCTTTCCGATTCGATCGGACATGAATCTCACCTGTGTTTGTAATAATACATGTAAACGGTGTTCCCCGTATCGGCGTAACGGCCAGCAAATTCGTTCACGTTGCAAGTGAATTGATAGTCGCCGACGATTTTATCCAGGGCGTCGCGATTCATGTGAGGGTCGTCCGGACGTAGCCAGTCCGTGTACTCGTAGATAATGGCGTGCCTTCCGAACTGATTGACGTACGGATTTAATTCGGTAACGGCGCTAACGAACTGTTCCCTGCTGACTTTTACATCCTCGGCCATATCGATGCGAAACAGCTCGGTGAGATAGTAAATAATAAAGTAGAAACCTTCCTCGGTGTTCGAGCCCATCATGATGTTGGCCTTTTTGAAGGACGAGGTGGCCAGCGAGCGTTGTGGCGTCTCGTCGAGAAAGGCGCCGTCGATCACGGGAACGAACGGAAACTCGCAGATGCCCAGGGTGCCCCATTCGTTCTTCACCAATTCAATCGGATCCTTGATCAGCAGACAATCGATCACCTCTTGCAAGTTGTCGCGATCGTGAGGACAACCGACAGCTTCTGCCAATCGAATGCCGCGCATGATCGATTCCTCGCGCGAGATGATGGCCCATGGTGCTGTTGGAGAGCCAGACTGCATGATGGCTTGACTGAAGAGATGCCTGAAAGCCAGAGAAACACAGAATGGTGCCTCCGTTAAAAGTTGGCCAATCGTTTGGAAAATCGAAGCGGCCCTAAGTTCGAGACCACCACCCTCCTTGGTTTACGACGCGTATCGTCCAGCGGCAACTGGCGCTCGACCACAACGATATAATCGGCTGTTCGTCGAGGGGGTGATCTCCAACCGTCTATCGCGTAGCAGCGTCGATAGCAGTAGACATGGTAGCGGCAAGCAAAGAAACAAACAAAACAACGTAAAGTGACAAGGAGAAAAGGTATGCACCTTGATAGAGGCGAAAGGAGGTGCATAGAAACGGAAACGGCGCCCGCGCTCTCTCCGAACAGGGTCACGTTGTCAGGATTTCCGCCAAAGGCAGCGATATTGTCGCGGACCCACTGAAGGGCCATCATCTGATCAAACAGACCGGCGTTCCCAGGAACATCCGACGTTCCGAAGTACAGGAAACCCAGGCTGGCGACTCGATACTGCATCGAGACTAGAATCACATTCTCCTCGGACACCAGGGTTTTGTGATCGTAAACGTCGAGGGTCGCCGATCCGGAGTAAAAGCCACCTATAAGGATGTCGCGCGATTCCATCTCTCGAAAGAAACCTCTGCTTTCCAAATAGATCACACAGACGCACTCACGCACGCACGCACGCATGTACGCGCAAACACGATCAACCGAGTGTCAACTAGTGTCTGCGCCTATACACGGGATTTTTCGCAGACTCTCTTTTGCATTCCATCCGGATTAATTTCTTTCACATTGAGGAGCTTCGACTTCTTTTTGAACAACGCTTATTTCGTGACGGCCGCGCGCAAAGAAGCTGACGTTCGCGAACATTTCTTAAGCATTGCACGGAATATAAGTAAAATCGTAGCGAGGCAACGCTCGTACCTCGCCAAATAATTTCGTACGATCGAGCACCTGTTGGCGCGATGCAACTTCCGTAGCGGTGTAAACGGCTTTCTCGAGCGTTCTTCCGATCATTTAGATGAAGTTTGGGTGAAAAAATAGCCGTCCTAAAATAACGGCGCGCGACGAAAATAAGCGTTTCTCGTTAAGAAGCGACCACCTGTAAAAGAACGTCGACCGCTGGCGACGGTGTGCTCTAGTTTCCACGAGCATGTCTAGTCTAAGGATGTGAACAGGTGTCAGCTGGAACTCACCACCGAATATCCATACCATAACAGCGGCATTGGTAGGCCTAGGCCGTGGCGCGACCACGTTCACGTAAAGACAGTCCTCGCTCAATGGTGTGTTTGGATTCCACATAGTCGCACCTGCGAAGTCGCCGAACACCGTGTCCAGAATCTGCACGCAGCTATTCGGTAGCGTAGTTGCGTTTAGGGTTCCCGACCAACGTTCCGCCGGTCTCGGATGCCGGAACCTCAGAGCTCCTGCAACAGAATCCCGTCCCGTTTGTCTCCTCCCAATCTCTCGTCTCTCAAACGATCCAGTTCGATTCCTTTCCTGTTTTTCCTTTTCTCTTATCATTACCGTTCGATTTTTCCGTTACTTCTACCTAACGATCTTTCGGCCGTTTTTCAGAAAAAGAGAAAGTTTCGCGGGAAAGACTTTCGAGAAGAAAGAGAAAATTTCCGAGAATAGCTCTCCGGGAGTAATCGTCCGGGTGAGGTAGCGATGAAAGGTTAATCATCGAATTTTCCAAGGCGATAGATCAGTACAGGTTGAACCTACCGAGAGGTTTCTGCGCGTAAGGGATCCCGAACCAGGCGTCGACCTCCTTTCCCGTGGTGGCAGTCATGGTCTTACCCTTGACCTTGCCCTTTCTGGTTTGTACTACCAGCGGATCGTCGTTCGAATTGAGGGCGGCTGGTCTAGGCAGCTCCTCGCTGCTTCGGAAATTCTTCGTATCCTCGTAGGACATGTCCGCATGATGTCTGCTTCTGTGAGACGGCGTGCACCAACAGACGTCCAGTTGAACGAGTACCGTTAAACTTAGCACCATCAGGGCCTCGAACTTGCTCAAGGAGCTTCGGTTTCTTGACATCGTGTCCTCGCCTAAAACACCACATTGCTCGATTCAACGTCGTGCTTTTTTTTTTGCCTTTCCCTCGCGAAACGGTCGTTGGCTTTCAAACGAGTTCGAAGTTAGAGAAACGTGTCGACCGTATTCGAACGCACTCGTAAAAAGGAGTTGGTTTTTAACGCGACTCCGGTTCGTGAGACAAAGCGAGATGGAAGCCTACTGCTGTGAGAGACAAACGCAACGCAGGGTGGTTCATTTCGATGGAAACTTATTCTTTATGTGCGTCGGCAACGATCGTTACTTTCTTGAGGCGATATCGCGCGAGAACGAGATTTGGCCTGCGATCCGATTCACGTTCCATTCACATCGTCATTTCGATAATGAAAAATAGGGTCGGTCTTTGTTCGTCTGTGTATACCGTACGTCTCATTGCGGACGAATTTTCTCTCGTTGCTTTCATCTATCGAACTCGCGCTATTTACTCGACGATTAAATGCACCATCTTTCGGTACGCGCATCTCTTTGCCGTGACTCATGGAATCGGTTCGTGTAAAATTTCGAGCGTTCGTTTCTTCGATTGTTCGCGCTGTCTTCGATGTTCGGAAACCGAGCCGACTTCCCGTAGGTGTCTAAACGTTCCATGATTTTGTTCGCAAAATTAATTTTAATTTCCTTGGAAAAAAGTTCTGAAAATCGAAGGATCTCTTCGTCCGGCTGTGCACGACTGTTTTGTATTTCCTACATGTTAAAAGGAAACATATCGTGGCGATTCTATACGAAGGTCCGCGTTGATTGGTCATTTCCTTCTACGTGTTCCGTCTGTGTGGAGCGTTGGTCACGCGCGATTACACGCAGTATCTAAGTGTTACACGCGGAAGCATACGTGAGAGAAATAACAGATTAGCTGTCATCGGGAATGATAATTTATCGCCGGCTGTCTTTTCGTTTAATATTCAACGTTTAAAGACAAGTATTATCTGGTCGCTTTTCGTTTTCGTTTCCGTTTTAATTTGGAAGAACTGCGTTTTGGAAAGTGATTTAAGCGCCACCCGCAAACAGATTTTCTTGCAAGATTACCAACGTTGATAAACGATTTCTTCTTGTTCGCTAACGAATCCTTCGCGAAGATCGTTCCCGATACAATCGTCCAACGATTCGAACAAACCCCGTCACCGTTTCTTTTATCTACCATGAAATTTATTTTCATTTTCAACTGTGTTCTACTTACCGAAATCGTTAGGCAAATGAGACGATGCGAAGCTTCGCACAATGACAATTTCGTTGTTTGAAAATTTTCCACAAGGTAGAACAAGATTGATTGTCGGTTGCCCGGCTGCGTTTCGTCATACACTTTGCAGGGTGGAATCCGGGTGAAGAAAAGAGGAAGTTCGAGCTAGGGACGCGAGGTACCTTTCTATCGAGGCATAGGCAGACACAGAGGCTACGAACGCAGCCCACGTAAAAGGTTAGTTGTCCCCCTTGTCGCGGTGGCAGCATCGTGCAACGGGCGATAACTCACGAGTTCATTACGAGAATCATTGCAAGAACTAGTTATCTCACGTTCGTTTCGCTATTTTCAACGTGGCGTTCAGATCTTACGTAATCGGTCGCTTGCGGATTCAACGGACTTCTCGTAATGATCGTCGGACGTTTTTCTCGTATTTTACTACACGATTCCCCGCATCGATTAACGCTACATTCTTTCGTCTTCCATTCAATTTTACTTTAAGGTTAACTTTAAGGAATATCTCGAGTTTGAACGCGATTTGAAAAAATTCTCATTGATAGGCATGAATTTTTCTTTCAATTATACGCGTATATATTAAATATTTTCTCAAAACGTTACGAATTCTCCCCGCTTGCTAAAATGACAGCCAGATTGGAATGTAAAAATCCGACGACCGTAGCAGGGTTAACGATGCCACTATGATTCTACGATTAAGATCTATTCGCTTTATTTCGTGGAATGTGCAAGGAAGTTTCAGAACGGCTGAAAATGAAAACGATACGGAGTTCGAGTCTGTTTTCGCTTCGAAATTCGATTAGTGTGCGCGGACTATCGACGAAGAGAAGAGAGTGGAAGATAGCAGGGCGAAAAAAGGTGCAACCTCGACCTCGCTTTTTTTTTCAAGTTTCCCGTTTCTTCGGGACAGTGGACATCGAAGCTGGCAGCCACTCGGCCCAGAGACCCGTCGTTTATCCTGACTGATCGATACAGCCATACCTCTCGTTTATTTATGCTCCTTGTCGCGTCTCTTTTCGCGTTTCTCTTAATCCTCGTTTTTCTGGGCAAATCTGCACGTGGTTAGCTACTCGGCGCCGGCTTAGTTTGCCATACGTTCGAAAGTTCAGTCGGAGCACACTCGACTGATGTCGATCGTAATAATCGAGATTTCTCTCGATCTCGTGCAAGCGATTGCTACGGTGCAAGTAGCATACATATATGTATATCTAGAGACGATCGTGGCTTGTATCGCAACTTTTACGCTGGCTTTATAGGTTAGATCTATCTGTATCCTTTGCATACATCGCGATTATCTCCTAATTAATTCCTTGCCATTTTTTAGCCATTTTTTTTAGCCATTTTTTTTCTTTTCTTTCTCCTTTCCTCTTGTATCTTATCGTTGGTTTAACAAGTAAAGAAAAAATCGATTTACGATGAAAACTTAGCGAAAGCGCGCGAAATCGGATATAGAGGGATGCAATAACATCGTCGCTGTACGTATATCAGTCAATAAACGTTCTATTACGTATGCGTTCGTGTAACGAGCAATTCCGGAGAGTGTTCCGGAAAATATAGCGCCGAAATTTGCCACGGCGCTTGGAAATCGAACCGCTCGATTAAACTGGTAAAATCCACCTATGCCTCCCAGTGGAATTTCCTGCACGCGAGATTTTGCATCGTTTTATTGCAAGGCTACTGCGTTATCAGTCGGCCGTGTTATCTGCTCGGTTTATTTGTCGAAATTATCCGCCACTGTTCCATTGGAAACAGAGCTTTTTAAAGTCGCTGGTTCAACTCTGTTAACGTTAACGCGGATTAACGGCACGTGTCGTCGTATCGATTTTCCTTAAACGCGAATGAACAAAAGAAAACGTTCGTGTCGATTATTCGAATTAACCTAAGGGACCAGAAAATGTTGGCGGTTGCGTGTATCAATCATGCACCCTCGCTTTCCGCAAAGTGGATCGTTCGATAATTAATTACGCGTGTGCTGCGTCGACAGGGCGAAGAAAAAAGAATTCTACCAGCTCAACAGGCTCCCTCCGAGTTTATGTTAATTTTTGAATAAATACGGCGATATCGTAATTTTCATCCATAATGCGCGAGATCGTTCTGTACGATCGTATAAACTCGAGGCTAATCTAGACGGGCACGAAAACCCAGGGAAACGTATAATTACGTCGTCCGTATCGCGGAATGGCACATAAAGAAAAAATATATTTAAAAGCAAACGAGGTTCGAACCGAAAGTTTCGTTCGTTGGCGATTTGGCTGGACTTTCGCTGATTTCCAAAGGGAGACCGAAGGGAATGCCGCATGCGTTTTCGAGACAAGATATCAATTGGCTCTGTACTCTTGATGGCGCGATGAATGGCCGGCGTAGCGTACCAATTAGACCGGCAGTCCGTACAAAAGGCAGACCAGCTTTGATTTCGAGCTATTCGATTCGCTTCCTCGCTCCGGTCCAATTAGTTACTTACTTCCGTGGCTCCCTTCTTCTCGTCAATGCCAATCCGTTCCTTAGGCTTGGCGAATCATTTTTCCGAGACCGAGGGAAGATCTTGGTTAAACCGGAATCGGGGAACAAAATGAAAACCGAATGGAAAGAGTAATGATTTTGAAACGAGAAACAAGGAAGACCTACGAGAATCACGATTTGGCTCAATTAGGTCATTCTCATTATCCCTCTTATCGATCTTTATACATTGTACCTCGACGTCCTATTCTGAAACAGCTATCTGGACATTTTTTCTCGGATACGTGGCGGAAAAAGGACGAAAAAATAAACGGATCGGATTTTGACGGATTCATCCGTGTTCGAAAATTGTAAAAGAAAAGAAAGAGTGAGTTGCGGCGTACTTACGGTGTCTAAGTCTAGATGTGGAGATCTTAGGTATTTAAAAGTGAGGTAACGGCGAAGATGATAGCGGAGGTGGAAGAAAAGCCCTTCCTTCGATCCTGCGAGGGGCAGATCCGCTTTTCCGCCCTTCCGTCTACATTCCAAGTTCACGGATCATCGCTTGGCTGCAACAGCGGGAGTGGAAAATTGAGTGAGGAGTGTGGCAATCATGAGTGAAAAATTCGATAGGTCGAAAGATCAGGCGACCGTTAGCCCCGGGAATTACGAGATTCCGGTACATCGTCAAATCTTTCCCCTCGAAAGAATCATCGCGCATTTTCCTACGAAGGGTGAATCGTCGAAGAATATGGCTCGAATGCTACCCCGAACGTTGCGAGAAATAAAATCGAGAAATTTGATCCTTAAACATAGTCGGAATACACGTTGCAAGGATCAAGGAAGCAAGCACAGCAGAAGAGAGAAAGAGAAGAAAGTTTGTTGCTTTTATTAGAAAATCTTTTCAAGGAACGAGACTGCATCCTATCTGTGTCGTGTTCGAGCCATTAGGAGAGCCATTATCTTTGCTCTTGAGAAAATATTTCTCTTCGAGATTTTTCCCAAAGACACGGAGAAATCCGTAAGTCTCGCCGGCCGACGACGTCAAGGAAACTGAAAATCCATTCTCATTTCGCGCGTGTCTCGGATGATTCTTTAAATTACGACAGAGATTATACTTTATGCGAAAGACGCAAACGCTCTAAGATGAAACCTCGTTTTCTAGTCGAAATTTTAATTTCTTCGTTATACAAATCTCGAAGGGGAAACAACTGCGATAGCCAGGGGCACCTGATAAATTTATGACGACGTAAATAAACGAAAATCGTAAAATTATGATAACACTCGGATACGGTGAGTTCTGTTTGATTCGAATGTAGCTGTGTATCTAATCGTATCTAATTCTTAGATTATTCATATCTGTCTTAGACTCTAGAATGAGTCTCGCTACGACGATTTTTCCTTCGCTATTTCGGTTTCAGCTGATCCATTGGCCAGAGGCTCCGTAAATTCTGCACCGGTCGACTTATACCAGGCAAATAGACCGAGTATACACGTACGCGGAACAATTCAGGAATTTCTAATAAGCGTATGTCCCACTTTCGAAATTCATTTCGAGGCTGCAGCGCACGGTTCCCCGCCTCGCGGGAACGCGGATAATGAATTTGGATCGCAAGATATTCGGTGCGAGTACCGTTCTCGTTTCTTCTCCGTAAACCTAAACTTGTCTTCCGCCCTGTAATTAACATTACGTCGTACAGCCTTTTCTTTCTCGTCTTGTGTCGTTTCCGTCAGAATTTTCTTCCTCGAGTTACCGATTGATAACCCGTTAGAATGCTAATTGACATTGATCGATGAAACAAAGCCTTATCTTATCTATCCGCTCTTTACGACGCTGACAATCGTTAAATAAACGATGATGTTTTAAAAATAATTGCACACAAAATTACTCGAACATACTTGAACACTTCCTATTACATGTAGATTTATATGTGTACTAAAAAAAACATTTTGATATCTCATTAGCGCTGTAACGAGGCGTCGCGGTTATGCCGACGAAATTAGTAAAGACTGAAACGAATCTGGAGATGCATATAGAAATTACGAGATATTTATTGGAAGCATAGATACACTTGCCAACGATCAGCAAAGTAAATAGGTACAATATTTGAACAGTGAATTAGTCGCTACATTAATAAGCTACAATTTGTAGTGAAATCATCTGTAGCACTAATTAATATGTTTATGTCTACTATTCGTACTACATACTAACTTTTCACTAACTCTATATTTGCAATAAAAGTTTCGTAACTTCTTGATTGGTTTCGAATTTTACGATTGCAGTCACGATAGTCGTGTTTCGCTACAGCGCTAACGAAATTTCAAAAAGTCTCGCATAATGCATATAATATATTCATAAAAGAATTCTATGATTAGTATTGAAATACTTTACGTGTAGGTCGTCTACCGTACGTAGAATGGCGGGAAGACTAAAACCAGATTAGAGAAGAGGTGGTATTCGGAAGATTTTGAAATTTAACGGATCGACGATTCCATGGTGCTAAAGATGCTCGTACCGCAACACGGCATTGTGTAAAAACCGTGTCGGAATTGAAGCGAGCGTCGTCGAAAGGACGGCGTGTAAAGATTCGCAGGGAAAGATTTCCCAAAGGTGAGCCAACGTGGGGACTCATTTTCCGGCTGGAGGCCGTTTCCAGTAAAAAAAGCTTCTTTTTTCGCGTCTCGTTTCATTGTTGCGAATGGTACGGTGCAAGCTGGTCGCACGGCAGTACAGCAGAGGACAGGCTGCTAGAGAAAGAACGAGAGAAAAGAAGAGAGAGAGAGAGAGAGAGAATTTATCGCAATGACAGTCGGGCGGGAGCTTCGCTGCCGGATAGAGGCGCAACTTGCTGCGAGTTCCTGACCTCGCTTTCCAGCATTCCGTACACGCGAAACAATTAGTTTACTTGGCCTGCGGCGATACAATTTCGGGGAAACAAACGAGAAGACCCGGTTTTCCGGTTGTCCCTGTTCGATTCTTGCACGATTTCGACCGGCAAATGATACTCGTGATTCCGTTATCGGTAAAAGTATCTGCCCGTTTCTTTTTTTATTTCACTCGTTGAAATTACCCGGCCGTATAGCCTCGATAAGAATAATAAAACATGTATTACGGTTACGTTTGTTACTGCGTATCTCCATCGGCAACTTTGCAGGCAGACACTTTCGATAATAATATCGCTGTATCGCGTAGGAGAACAGATTTATCGGACGATGCTTAAGCAACAGCCGATGATCGATTTCGTCTTATCTTATCCGTCTAGTATAATTTGTAAGGAGAAGTTCTTTCAGCGTTCGTAGGAAACACACACGCAAACACGAGACACAAATGGTGTAGAATCAAACTGAAAATATACGTATACGTGTATATATGTAAGTATGTACTAGGGAATAAGTTGAAACGACGAAGGAAACCTTCTCGCCTGAATCTCGATCCTGGTATTTTTCCGATAACATAGAGAGGAAGCTTTTCATCGTTCGAACAATGCGCGTAAGGAGTCTTTAAATGCAAAGGGCCGTGATTCCGTGCCGACAACCACAAAAGTGAGCACTGAAAACGCCACGAGTTCGCGGTCCACCGCTTGTCCGCGAAAACAATGCCGCTCGGCTTTTAAATAAAACTGCAACTCGTAATGGGAATCATTGTTCCTGCCTCGATGGTAACAGAGCTATATTTATTGTTCGGCCCGTTCGGTTCGTCGTCAAAAAACGTTTAAACGAAGCAGTTTCATTCGACGTTCATCTATCGGCCCGAATAATTTCCCCCACGGCAGCCTGTGTCGCAAAGCGTTTTTCAATGCGTCGCACCGGCCCCGAGATTCTGCAGGAAACAAAATCGGCCGCGAGATTTACCGACTTGGAAATCGAACCAGAGTTGCGAATAATTTTTCATTTCCAACCGTCTGCTTTCATAGATCCTATGGTTTCGGTGGCTTCTGCCATTAATCTTCCCTCGATACTTGAAAACTGATTATCTCTTGTTTATTTAGATTTTGCGGCCGGATCCTGCAACGTAGATTGTAACGAAAGCGCGTTGAAACGGAACGCGACTACTCGAGTTGCGCAATTTTATACGCGTAATTTCTCTGTAATTATGTGCAAGCCGCGTAATTAGCAGAGATACCGTGGGTCTTGTTAAGATTCGTCTGATCATACGATACGGCTATTCGGATTCAGGGAAATTCAATTTCTTCGCGGGTCTCGCCACTCTTTAATTATTTCGTCGTAATTTGCTGGAAAAAGAATCCTCGAAGAATTCAATCTCCAGCGTAGGTTCTTTCTCCGCAGGCCACGGGTAAATCGCGATCTGCTCAAGACAAGCGGAGAGGATACACCGAGGAGACGAGAGACTGGCGAAATACGACGCGAGCCGAGGCATCAACAATTCGACAGCAACTTCCAGGCCTAATAACGCTAAACTAAAGCTGTTGCGCGTGCATACGTGCAGCAGAAAGTTTGTTGCGGAACTCGCTGAAACGAACGCTGCAAAGCGGTTTATTTACGTGCCGCGCGTATTCCTAGCCTCGATTCCGTGTTTCTCTGCAACAGCTATCGATTTATTTGTATCTTCGAACCGTTTCGCTTTTGTCGCGTCTTTTTCTTCTTTTCCTTTGTCGATTTATTAAAAATCTACGAGACATCCGCAGTCTCGTAGTTGCGTCAGTTTCCTGCCGTTGGCATTAATACTATCTTATCGTGTTTATCCTCCTTTCTAATTTGTTGCAAATAAGACACGTTCGTGTTCGAGTACTGCCACTTATTGTTTAATTGAGTCGATCAAGGTCGAGACGATAAATAGGGAAAAAAACGATGAATTATTACGCATTGGAATAATCGTGCGATCGAGATAAGGACGAAAGCAGGCAGGGGAGAAAAGGCTGAGAGGAAGAAGGGGAGAAGAAGGAAAGTGGAGATTCGGCTACGCGAAAGCAAACGCAGCAGAGAAGGAAGACAAACAAGAGGTGGTTTGGGAGTCGGTGGTGACCTAGAGGTGTCACTGGGTTAGCGTGTTCATGGGCCATCCATAACCCTGATACGGGTGATACACACTCGGTTTTAGCCTGTCATAGGTTGGCATGCAGCCCTGCGGGTACAACGGCGCATCTACATACGAACGTTTCATGTTCCACTTAAGCGTTCTTTCTCATCCTAGGCCTGCACGCAACCTGTGAACTACCCCGAATCGATCGAGTTCCGATCAGATCGAAAACGAACGCAGGCTATTTAAATCGGTGGGAATCGAACGACGACCGACGCGTACCGATTTAATAACCTCGCAGTCATCTAACTGGATGAATCGTTAGCGATAACGAGCGCTACCGCCTTCCAGTAATTTCCTTTGTTGCACGATGAAAGAATTGGCTCGATAACGAACGAAACAAAAGCATGGACGAAACGGCACAAAAGAATCGGATATCGCCGATGCGAAAGTATAATCATGGTGATTCAACGAATGCATCTGCATCGCAACGAAATCTACCTCCGTTTTGTCATTTTTATGGCATCGATAGAAAGGTTCTATGAAACGAAAGTACCGAGTTGCGGCACCGATTGATGTGCAACGGCACTCACAATCATGCGCGACATTCTCATTTTCTTTTAATAGAAAATGAATCACAGCAAAGGCGTATTACTGTCTTGCCACTCGCTTGTGTTCCAAGCTTAATCCCGTAAAGCGATTGGGATTAACGCGCTTCGAATACCCGCGAAATTAACATCTGGAATTCGATCTAAAATAGAAGAACGCTGGAAAATCGGCTTGCGATCGTCCCATCGGAAAACGATAATTGACAACATTAACTAATCGAGCGAGAGGCGGAACTACCGATGGGTGTGAGTTTGATTAGCGAAAAGCGAAAAACACGGAATCAAAGTGGAGCGAGAACGATCGAAGCGAAACAGGTCTGGCGGCGAACAAAAGAGAAAAATGGCAAGTCGGTGCATTATCGAAAGTGGAACGACGAAGAAAGATATCATAACGAGAGGGTGGCTGAACAGACGGATGAAACGAGTACTCCGAAATCCATTCATTCACATTCAGCAGAAAGTTTTATTAGCGGAACCGAGCGTCTACCAGCTGCATTCTCTACGCTCTCTGACGTTTTCTGTCATTTTAATCCCTCGACTCGTCTCGATTTACAGCCGCAGAATGGAAACGGTGTCGCGTCTTCGTTCGCCAACATGGTTTGTACTGCCGCGCGAAACGGATATGAATTTGTCAGCGAATTTTCAAACGGTGTAAGCCGTCCGATGACGAACCACGTGCATCACGTAATGAGAAAATCGACCGCGATAAAACCCGCGACCAACTACCACATTTACGTCGACTCGTTGCTGTCTTGAAAATCCGTCGCTATTGCCTGTTTCGTCCAGGGTATCCATCCTTTTGTTGTCTACTTTGCATCCTGCTAATTTTCCCACGGCACGGCTAAAGTCGGACAAGGGACCGAGGTTTTGTCCACGAGATTGCTTGCATCGATTTTAGTTTGTAAGTCGCTTTGTAAATAGCCTGGATACTTCGAGAAAGTCGTTCATCGGTATCGCGGCGAAACTTTGAGCCGAGTTTCACCGCGTACAAGGAACAGACATCCTCGTTCGTCAGCGGACTCGTCAGGTGCATCTAGAAATCAAAGTTTCCAGCGAGAAATGAATCTTTCTTTTCATTTATAAGATCGTTCAACGAGGAAATATAGGTTTCTCGAAATTAAACGAATAAAATTCGATGGTGGAATTTCCAAGTATCTTTAGCTACGCGTATTTTACGCGTAACAAGTATGCGACTCGCAGCCGAGGGAATATCCCGCGGTCAAAACAACCAATTACCTTCTCCTCGTTTTATCTGCAACGTTTTGTGATCCGTTGCCGATGCAAATACGACGAACACGTTTGCAATGAATCGAGCATTGAAAGGATGATCGAATAGACAGGCGGTAAACTTTTTGCGTTCGTGCGCGAAGAAACCGTAGGTTTCGAATCAACCGACGAGCATCCATCGAGCAGTGGGGAAAACTGGAAGAGGAAGAACAGCGAGGTAACTTAAGCAATCGTCGAACGAAGGAGAACAAAAGAAATGCACGGGAACAATACACGGCAAGGTTATTCGAGAGAAAAAATTCCGACAGAGTAGCGGTATTTCATCTTGATTTCGAGCGATTAAACGAAAGTGGAGCGATGCAGGAGAAGGGAGTTCGGGCAGGATGCAAAGAAACGTGCCAGTCGAGCATCCCGCGTCACGTGTAGGAATAATCGGACGGCCTGAGGCCATGACTCTGTTGTTTCCCTGACAATGCCGAGGAAATTTTCGGTCGTTGCATGAATTTGGCAGGAACAATGTATCACGTTCGGCCGGCGCGGCCAGCGGGTAAGTAGAGGCCAGAACCGCAACGTATCTGCAGTACAAGCTACGTTCGTAACACGGTACAACTCTGCAGAGTTGCATCGTGTGCGCGCACGTTTATGGGTTGGCGCGTGTACAAAGGCACATGGACCAAACATATACAGACCTACCAAACGTGTATATGCATGCCTGTACAATGTGCACATAAGGATGGAAGAGCACGTGCAAATATACGCTCGCAAACACGGTTGGCCGAGCAGCCGAGAAGCGACGCGATTATCTCGGTGACGTCGTTTCTCTCCTGGACGTGGATGAGTTATAACGTTCAATTTCAGAGAAGACAATTGACGCTGAGAACGGATGAGACCGAGTTCAACGAAGGATATACGACGAATATCACGATTACGTTGGAAGATAGGCTACAGGGTTCGAACGTAGAAAGAAGAAGGAAAAATTCGAACGCAGGACGTGACATCGAAGGATCAGGATTTCGATGACGAAGCTCGGTGATCCTTGACCCGGTTGCTGCGACCGAGCCAAATATTAACCCAACCTGTGCTCCGAAGCCTGTCTTTAGAAAGTCGTTAAAACGAAAGGTCTGCTCTTCTTAAACCGCGACACCGTTTCACGGCTCGTTACTGTCGCGGCTCGAGGTTCCTCTGGCATATATTAAAATAATAATGAGGAGGGTGTCTACATCCTCACCGACGGAAAGTCCTATCGAGTTTCGTTCGACGTTGTCGCGACCTGCAGGGTAAAACGGAACAAACGAATCGTGAGCCGATATCGACAGGAAGTCGCGAAAAACGCTACACGGACGCGCGATCGTCGGATAACCCGATAGTCTTTCTGCTGTCCTTCCGTTGAAACGACGCAACTCCGATGTTCGCGAATCAATTTATTTACTCGCATATCAAACGAAAAAAAGATCCATCGACTCGCCTGTATCGATGTGATTACGTGAAAGGCAGCTTCGTATTTAAGCTTCGAACAGTGCCAACGATTTTGCCTATTTTCTAGCCATTCGACTAAACATTATCACCGAATGGAGAGCATCGATCGATATTTTACAAAGGACGATAAATCGCTTTAAGCAACGCGACCCGAGCGACCTCCGATTTCTTCTCGAGGGAAACCTTTGATCCCTTCTTTTCCTTTGTCTTTCATCGTGATATGCCACGCTCGAAACTAGATCGTCTCCGTGCGATCGTATCGCGTGCAAGTGCATGTACGACAAGCACGCTAGCACTTTCCCTAAATGGAGACTAAATGTTTGCGCATCGAAAGTGTATGGAAGCTACGGTGATAACGTCGATGCCAAGAAGAGAGTTTCGACGATGCACCGCGTCAAAAAGCAGATGCAAACGTAGAGGTGTTTCGGAATATCGTTCTTCGACTTTATCTTCGTGAAAAATTCTGAATACCCTCGAAATCGTATGGCGGAAACGCAACTGACGCGATAATCTTCTTGCCTAACCGTTTGGAAACCAACTTGCACAAGTCGTAAATAGTTTTCACAGCACGCTGTACACTAGCGTACGCTCGACGGTGAAACTTCGTCGTCGTCGGATAGACCCCAATCCTCGCAAAGTGAATAGCGTTTGTAACCTTCGATCGAAATAATTTATTTACATGTAACGATGCGCTTGTGTTCTGCCGCGGTTTGAACAAATAAAGTCGATGGAAACGGTTGCGGTCTGAACACGGACGTACGAGGCGTCGAGACGCATTCTTTGTATTATTCGATCTGAGTTTCTTGTCATGGCGAAAAGGATCATTCGATCAGCGAATCTTAACGCGAGAAAATTAAAAATATATGCGAAAGAAACGCATTGATCTTAGGATGCACGATCGAGAAACTTTAGGGTCTCGTACTCGTTAATATGTACAGCAAAACTTTTATGCGATAACGTAGACGGCAAGTTCACGCGAGCCGCAATGGAACGCTGGCAGTGAAGCGAAGTGCCAGCCTGAACCAGACACCGAGACCCGTATATTCGTTCGACATCGAATTAGCCTTTCGTTCGCTTCTTACCGTCTCTTTTTGTTTTCTTTTCGATCGACGTTTGCGATCCAGCGCGTCGCAGTCCGCGCAACGCAGCAACTCTGCAGATTTCGATAACGCGGAACGTTTAAAGCGACGATTCCTCCTCCCTTGCAGTGGAACCAAGGCGAGTCTAGGCACGATATCGATGATTCTCGTTCGAAATAAACTGTTGCGAGCTTGCATCGTGGTCCTTTGCGACGTGAAAGCGCCTAGCGGAAAGCTCGAGCCGCTCTACAGATTGAAAAGCTATTGGAATACCGCGACTCGGATAAGTCGAGTGTTAATCGCCAGGCTCAAAGAAACGCGAGCGGGGCCGGTCTCCTCTTCTTCTTTTCCCGAGAGCTTTTCGCTTCTTAAAAGCTCTCGGAGTCGGTGCTTGCGACGTTAACATGCCTGAAAAATATTTTCTGTTTGCCGCAGATGAACACTTACAACTGCGAATACTCGGGCAATAACGTCGAGTTTCCAAACGATCGGCAACAACGGCGTTTCTCTATTTCCCCGATAACGCGTCCACGTGATTACTTCGCATTGGAACTGGCGAAAACTGCTACCCCGTGGCCCGTGTCTCCTCTTTCGTTCCAAGTATTCGCGCGATTCGTCTCGTAACATTCATCGTCGAATGTTAATGTACAGGAGGAACGACGCGTAACGAGTACAGTTCGATTCGTTTACTTCGCTTGGAATTGCTCTACTGAATTTTTACGCGTAATATCGAGCATCCGGTTGGTTCGGACATTTGGCCTCATCGAGTTCGATGCAGCCTTTCGACGCCAGTTCACGGTGGCAATGCGTCGGAAACTGCTGCAGCCGCAATGCAGCTCCGGTGTAAAGAAAAATCGTTCGTAGCCGGATGCACCTGTCCTTTCTTTTTTTTCGTTCCCTTACACGAGCATCCGTCGCGTTCCGTCAAATCCTATCGCGATGCACGTAACAAAATCGAGACGCTGATAATTACAATCGTTAGTAAATTTCGAGTCTCGAGAGCGTCCTTGTAAATCGATGATTCGCGTTGACGTAGACGATTCGTTGATATCGATTTTACGAACGAACGGAGTTTCTCTCTCTTTCTCTCTCTCTTTCTTTCTCTCCTTCGTACAAGCTGTTTTTCAGGCCAGGTGTAAAACGTTTTATCGTGCCAAAAAACTCATCTAGCCAGAGTGTAATTTCGAGTCCTTGCCGGTTAAGGAAGTCACGTGACGTTTAAGTCATGAATAAAAAATCAGGCTGCGGGGGGTCTAATGGAAGGCAGATTGACCCGATTAGATAAGAATCTATCGCGAAAGCTGACACAATGAGCGTAACGGATAGCGGTATAACAAATGGAGGAAAATCTGGCAGGCCAAGTTTCGCGTTAACTGCCGCGCCACGGAGGTCTATGTTCTACTTGCCGGCTGACTCTGTATCTTCACCTTCTACTACGCGCCACTACGTACTTACACTAGCAGTGCCAGCACTACGTCGCCACGTTGAATGAGTCTTTCGGAGATACCAGGGCAAACGTCGTTGATACCGTCATTTCATGCGATCATTAACGAATCAAAGTCGTTGATTGCTTTCGAGTTGGATGGAATTAAAGTCCATCGCATCTCTCTGGCTCGAAAGGTTCTCGAAAGGTATATCACAAGTAGAAAGGGAACGTCAGAGAAGATAGAGTGGTCGACAGGATGAAAGGTTGTCGGTGAACGGGACAGTGAGATAACAAAGGAAGAGAAAACGCGAGGAAATTACGGGAAAGGAAGTTTCGTCTCTGTTCGAACGAAGCAGTTCGGACGTTATTGCGCACGCTCTTTTTACGTTTATTTCCCTTTTGTTCCACCTACGAGCAACTAGTCTAGATTTCTTCAGAAAGGTAAACGAACGCCACCGAGGTGAGTAAAATTACCGATGAAAATTATTTGAAAAGTATTCGCGTTCTGTCGCCATATGGAAAACGTTGCAGTATTCGAATAACGAATATAGTATAACAAATATTACAGATAGAAAATGATTTAGTTTAATCTAGCAGAATGGCAATCTGGCAACGAGTCTCGTCACGCGATGTGCCAGCCGAAATGGTATAAACAGTTACGTGTCAGCTGACACAAAGCCCTAGAAAAGGGACCGTAGATGGGTGGCGGTGGAAGGTAAACTGGTAAGTCGTAGGGGATAGGGAAGGATAGATTAACCTGGTTAGATAAGGATCTAAAGAGAATGTGGCGGCATGATAGAGCCTCGAGGGTTAGCTGCAGGTGCGACGACGGTTGGTTGCAATAGTAGTTGCTTTCCTTTAAAGTAAGGCGAGCCTTTAATATCCTCCAGCAATTTCTAATATTACGCTTACTTGGGTAACGATAACAACTTTTTTCTCATTTCCTTCGATAAATTGCTTAAAGAATATTTTTACGTTCCATCGTACGATCGATTTCTTTCGTTTAGATCTGCCTTTTCTTTCGTCGCATCGTATAACAAAACGACGTATCTATTGTGATTTAAATTTTCCCTTCCTTCTCTCTTTCCCTTTACATTTTTCGCGTTTTTAACAGCGTTTACTACAAACAGCGTGGAAAGGGTTGATTTGATAGAAAAGAAGCAGAATAACGGGCAAGCAAAGTTGAGGCAGCAGCGTGCCTTTGTTGTTGGGAATTGCAGACGCGCGCAGATTCGCCGCGATTACGGTCTCGTGCGAATAAAGGCCAACGTCCTTATCAGACCGTTGATCTCGACACTTATCGATATCGAGATGTACTTCTTTTTTTAGGGGACATCGACGATCGGACTATTATTCAATTTCCAAGACTCGTTTATTTCTGTCCTATTCTGTCGTCGGATTAAACCACGATCGAATCTTTCGATAACGTGAAATATGCTGTCCGAGTTAGAATCCCCGGGCCTAAGCCGAAACGATTTGTCGTTATCGTCGAGAGCGAACGGCTGTTTTACTCAAAACGGCTGATTCTAACGAAACTCGAATTTTTCATTTTGACCACGTTTTATGTTTACGGTAAACGTATGCAGGAGAAACGTACGGTAGTATAATAGTTGGCAAGACAAGTTTCCAGGCTCTGGTTTATTTTAACTGGGAAGCTCGGAAAACGAGAGGGTCATCGAAAACTCTGCGAAGATTAACTGAAATCGTTAAGAGTTAATTAGCGCGAAAACGTGACTTCGCAACTATAGCAGCGTATTACGGAATCGCAAGCTCCCAGGCGTTTATGCAAACCAAGTGAATTTTACTCGATTCACATAGGATATACGATATGCGTGATATACGACCGGCTTTACGCTTAACGATATTCGTAGTATTCGACTATGAATTTTCTCGTTCAGCCAACCGACAACCAGCCGAAGCTATCCACGGCGAGATTCGTAGTTTTTACGATCGTTTATTTTTCACGGAACAGGTAGAGTCTCGGAGGAATCGCTGAAAGAAGAACGCCTCCCAAGTGATGGTCGGAGAAAGAAAAGTTGGAGAAAGGAAAAAATATTGACTCGACCCTGTTTGCCTCGACCCATCTGAATTTCATCTCACTTTCAGCGACGCGTATATAGTACGTATAGACGGGTTCTCGATCGACGTCGTCGCGACACACAGACGCTGTATTAACGGCACATTGATTCGGTCGCGAGCAGTGAAAAATAGTCGGACAACGGGAGGAAATGCATAATTGTGGAATCGAGCGTAGTTAGGTCACGGTTCCTATTTTTAGTCGGTACTGATTGTGAGTTCAAACGAAAGCAAAGGCCAGCCGTGTGTGTCCAACGTTTACTTTACGCCGTCGCTCTACCGTCTACTGCCACTTCTTTCTCTTCCTCCCCTTTTCCCGCCCTCCTCCCACCCCCAATTCCCCCCTATTTTCTCTCTTTACTCCCTTTCTTTCTTTGTCAGGTACACAGAAACATACACACACGCGTACCGACTCTCTCTTTGCAGAGCTTTTGACACGACCCTTGATCCGACAAAGCTTCGGCGCGCCAAGCCACGGAAAAACGAGCTTCCACGCGCACCAAGCACACGTCAATTTTCTTTTTGTCACGTGTATAACCTTGTCATTGTTTTTTTAACGCCCTCGACGACCATGAGAGTGTGCTGCACTCCCCGAGAGCGCTAAATATATTATGGGTGGCGACGCGCGTGAAACCATACAGCATCGCGTTTCAAAGCGTGTGCGCGGGAAAAGCCGAATGACAAATGGTCGCGGGAGAAAGACGAAAAGAAAACAAAAGACCCAATGAGAATCGCGGCTCTTCGAAATTCGATTCTACTTTTGATCCGCGCTGCTCGAGCGTCGTGTCGAGTCGTACGCTGAAACGATGATCTAGAATCATCGCGATGAAATATCTTTCAGTTACCAGCTAGGTCAATACGGTGTACTATTTTTATATATTCTTATCTAGCGAACGAGTAAATAGATTTGAGAAAATATTGTATCGAGTATATTTCTTCAAAACATCTTTCACCTGTCAAAGATAAGCAGATATTACGATCACGTCGTTACACGGACGATCATCATGCACGATCGTTTGTTTTTATCGATCGCAACCTTGCGCATGATTCGGCTCGATTTGCTCGATTCCATCGGATTTTTCTGTGTACGACAGGGCAAATGTATGTCGAACGATTACAAACGATACGTTAGCGGATATGTTATTTAGCTTGTACAGGTCTTGCGTAACGCGTTTAACGATAAAGGACAGACCTTTTACAAGCCGCGTGCGATCGATAAATTTTGTATTTGAATGTTTTCAACGAGCTGCATTATCCACTGGTTTCAATTCACCGTGTTCTCGATTCAACGTCTTCTCCTGCCGTCCCATTTCTCGCCTTTTTCTCTCAGCCTTCCGTATCGCGATACCCGTGAAAAGTGCGTGGAATATTAAAATCCGGCCTTTAGGAAAATCTGCGAACAAAAGATCCGCGAAACGAATAAAGACGAGCACGATCCCTTGCCCCCAACTATGAAACGTGATGCAGTCATCGCGGGACGAGATTTCGATACAAAGTCGAAGATCGTAATTGTAAGATCGGAGCGATAAAATCGCGATCAAAGCGGAAGTACAAGTAGAGATCGAACGAAGAAATGGCGACCTTCGCCGTAGATTTACCAGTTGACCTCGAACACGAAAATCCCATCTTCGATCTTGTGTGCATCCAGCGAGCTTAAGCCTATCGAAATTTATCACCAAACCTGGCAAACCTCTAGCCGACGTTAATCCGTCCCATATATACCCTGATATCCGTTTGTTGATCTTATCGTTGATCCGGTAGCTTCGTCGTCGTAACTCACGCGGACTAATACAACTATTGCGGAGCAATCTTTGTTTAAAATCGATCTCGTTCTTTTGCCAAGCTAACGGCTCTGGCAGGCAACAGCGCGATTTTTGTAAAAAATGCTGCAAACGGGAATACGCGCATCGATTTACGCGGATCGTCGATCAAGGCCCCTACTCGTTCGTACGATCGATCCATGTTTCTCCTATACGACCGATGTTTGCTGTTTGCACGACTTCGTCGTTCCGACCAACCGTTGTTTCGAGATCGTAGCTGCCTCGACAGTTGTTGCCCTTAATTAAAAAGGTTCCTGCTTACTTCCGCGCAAAAGAATGCCACTTTTAGCTGAAAATCATCGGCCGTGGAACAGCACAAAGGAATCTCGAGAATCATAGAGCTGCTGGAAGAACGCGAATCGTCTATGGATGGAGGATAACTTTGTTGGAGCCTTTGAACTCTTTCAAACGCGTTCGTATTGCAAAACAATTACTCGACGATCTTTCTTATCGGTTCCTTTTTACTTGAGCAAGATGCACGATCGTAAGACGCCATTCACTATCGCGAGAAATCATCTCTTATCAGTCTTTGAAGCGAAACGCTACGAGAAAAAGCGTTCGTTTCGATGCGCAACAACCGCGAGAAGGGATACGTTCGCTGTACACCGCATATTACATTAATCCTCGTGAAACGTGCAACGTAGGTGAGATTCCAAAAAACGGAGAATAAAACGAGGGACCAGGATTCTTTGAGACGAGAAGACGCGAAAAGAGAAAACAAGGATTGCTCGCGTCGCCCAGCCGCTGAAAATCGATCTTTTTCGAGTACAAGCGGCTGTACACGAGTTATCGTATCATCGGTTGCTTATCTCAGCTATCCAGCGAGCCTTTCTAGGGAGGGAAATGGTCGGTGGAAAAATCCCGCCGGCAGGACTGATACAATTTTCTAGCGATTTTCGTCCGATACTCTTGGACTTCCGATAGGATGACACGCTACAAAAAATCATTGACCTTCGGTGCCGACTGTGTTCAAATCTGGCGAATCGAGTGCGGTAAATTGCGCGATAGCCGATCGCGGAACGGTCGCAACGAAGCGAATTCCTTCACGGGAAAACTACAAAGGTAAACTTACGAATTTCTAAGAGAACAAGCACCGTCCCTGCTTCTTCTGCCCTTGCGTCCAGCTCGGCAACAAGCACCACGACGAGAACAGCGGCGACAAGCGGAATACGAGGTTTTAGCCGAAACGTGCGTGCTGCTGCTGCTGCTGCTTCGGCTGAGCCCTCCGTTTATTGGCCGCCTCTTTTTCTCGCTCAAATTCTCTCGACCTTGCTCGCTATTTTACCTTTCTCTTCCCTTTCTTCGATTATTTTCGTTATCTTACGTGACTCTTCATCGACGGCAAATTTTCCAACTCGAATCGGAAGGGCAAGTTGAACACCGACAACACGAATTAACGACGAACCAAACTGTACCTCGCTTATTACAACTCACGTGTGTTCCGCGAGCGAACAGTCGCTAAAACTTGATGGTTCGTGGTCGATGGCGAAGAGCTGAGAAACGACGGCAACGACGACGGCGACGACGACGACGACGACAACGACAACGACGACGACGACGATAACCACGTCGGCAAAGGCGAAAACGATGATGAAGACGAGAACCACGCGAACAAGTAGGCCGGTTAACCGTTCAGGCCGCACTGACGAGTCGAGCCGTGGCAAGTAAGGGTGAACTGGTCTAGCATCCCCTCTCGGCTTTACCCCACTCTCACCCCATTCGGCTGGCGGTACACCACTCGGTTCCCTCTCTTGTGTTCAACCCCCGGCCGCTTCCCTCTAACACCCCTTTTCCTCCGTTTATTCACTCCCTCTTTCTTTTCCTTTTTCTCGCATCATCATCGTCGTTGTTGTCGTCTTCGTCGGCGTTCCATCCTTTTCCTTTTCTTCTTCTTGCCTCTTCCTTTTCACCTTTATCCTGTTTTCATTACTTTCTTCATATCCACGCCAAATACTCCGACACGAGCTCTACCACCGCCACTCGCACACGCGCGTTTTCCCTATACTCCTCTCGGATTCTCTTTTTCTCCTCTACTCTTTGCTCCTGCGTGTTTCGACCTCTCTCCGAGAAAGATGCGTATCCGCCTAACGTTCGAATATTTACCAGCCAGAAGGATATTCGTTTTCGATATGGAGAACCAAGGTCCGTGGCAAAACCATTTTACGTATGTCATTGTTTACAGCGATAAGTATCACGGTGGCGATGAATTTATAGGTTTATTTAGAAAGCAAAAAAACATGATCGCGCGCGGTCAATGTTAAAAAAAGAAAAAGTCGAGGCTTTGTAACGGCATTCTTCTCTTTATCGTCATCTATCTGCGGCGGCCTCGCTAATCCACTACTAACAATCAAATTCTATCTGCTCTCTCGTTTCACATACTCGCGCGGAACTTTGTCAAAAGGAAATCTTCGGGTATTTTTCTTCGTTCCCTAGCAGCTTACCCATTCACGATTTACTACGTATCGAGAGTTTATTTGCCGGCTTACCTTCGGCCTTGCATCTAACCTTCGTTCTCATTGCTCCGATTTCAGGCTTCCAATAACCAAGTATTTACGCCATGACGATCGATACCGCGCGAATTTCATGGCCACCTAAAATAGCCTTTTCGGATTTATGGAAATTCACGCTCCGCTCGTGTTTAGATAATTACCGCTGGCCACGTATCACTTCATGCACAGCCGATCAGCGCAATTGAATTTTTCGTCGTAGCTATTCTGAAACTGCGGGGTCTCTGCCTCGGAACGCAACGCTCCGATGCGACGATCCAAATATTTTCCACGATTCTCTCTTGTTCCTAGTTCGATCAGCGACGCAAGTCGACCGATGTAACGTAATTAAATGGCCATTTGTAGCGCTGCAATTACACGGTACGTTATAAACGTAGGTGCCCGCCGCTAGCCCAATGAAATTGACATTTATCGTTGCACGATCGACGTGTCTGCGAAATTGTACAGGATCGTGCGATGAATTTCTTAAATCGCGAAAGCAGAGTTGTTATTCCTTAAATAAAGAACCACCAGGGTTATCGGTGTTGTTGTTTCTTAATTTTTTATTTAGATATTTATCAGCCGAATCGATCGATTCCGATATCGCGAATAGGATAAGAGATCTTACAACTCGAGTGTACGATACTGACTTGTATATAAGACGTTGTATGTAAGACGTATTAACGAGCCGTGATATGCAGAAGAGTCGGATAGTGGTCGTGTAATTTATCAAAGCCAAGTGAGTATCTTGATGATCCGAGTACCGTTGGTTCTACTTGGGGAGTGGGGTTTTATATTTGCATAAAAAAAACGTTTAAATTCCGCGTTAAAGCGAAATATTTCAGTCTTAATTGTCTACTTGTAAACCGCGTATTCTCTTTCACCCTCAGCAAGATGCGTTTTCTCGTGCCGATATTAGCCATCGTGTTGGTCACCTATCACACGTTCCAGCCCCACGTAGCCGACGCGCGACGTAAGTGAAATATTTTTGCTTTGTGACTTCGATTTAATCGAAAGCGAATTCCAAACTAAAAAGACGAATCGTTTCTCCTCATTAAGAAACCGGAAAGTACAATGCGTACAAATCAGGTCAACTTCGAGGATTTCTCGAGGAATTTAAGAAGACGATGAAGAATGGAGATGCAAAACATGGTGTTCCTGTTCTCGACCCTTTCGTGAGCAAGCACGAGCATATAGATCTTAAGGAAAAGGGATTGTTCTCGTAAGCATATGTTTCGCGCATTAATTACGAAAAGAGAATCAAATGACATTAACCGACATCGATTTTCCCCTTTTTCGAACAGAGCAAAAGGAGACCTGGACAACTTACGCATAGCTGGTTTATCCGACTATCAAGTAAATCAAGGTGATTTCGCGATAGCTGGTCTTAAAGCCAACGTAGCTCTTCTATTCAGGCAAATTAACATTATGAGTAGCTACAATGTGAGTGGTACACTCATCGATGAAGTTTCCTACTACGGACGTGGAAACCTCGCGTAAGTTTCTCTCAATTATTTCCTTTTATACACGTTTTATACAATGAATATAATAGCTTAGCCAGCATGCAGAAGCGCGTAAATTTACAATACTCGATTCGCGCTTTATCTCCGATCTCTGTAAAACGTTTAGATCTTTTTAGAAAACGAATATCTTTTTACTACGCAAGTAACCGCATCTTTGAATAAAACGATAAAGCTTGGCAGCGCACCAGAGTTCGAAAAAACATTTATGTTCCGTCGAGAACACGCTCGCAGTCGGTTTTGCAGTTTCCTAACGTCAGTAAGCCAGTATTACCGAAACAGACTATCAACGCCCCCTGTAAGGAATTTCTATAATTTGCACATTGTATGAGCTACGTTTGATCGATATTTTCGAATCGCAATTGGGATTTTTCGAATTTGTAGGAAGTATTTCACCGAATGAAAAGCCAACTGAATTTTTTCGAATTTCAGCCTCGTCATTAGGCAACTTAATGTGACGGCAGACCTGAAACTGGGGGTAAAGAACGAGAGAATGCAAGTTTCGAACCTCGTAATCCATGCTCATGTAAAGGAATTCGACGTAAGTGTTGTATATGATTATAGTGCGGATTTTTATGCAAATTGATATCGTTATAGGCGCAACTATAAAAACAGAACTTGAATAGAGATCTGTCTTATCTTTAGAAACTATAACAAGTTAGATATTTTATACCTTCTTATACATGTTTGCATTATAAAATATCGCATAAATGCATAAAAATCCACAGTTTACATATAATCCTGCAACAACCAGTGCTTCGGTGCTCCTGAAAGCCCGAATGGCTAACTTTGAAATGTTTACAGTGCGTTATCACCGGATTATACGACGACGACAATTTGTCCAGAGTTATAAGCAGATCCATCACAAAGATGGTACCAGATTTACTCGAGAAGTATCAAAATAGAATATCGCAATACGTGAGTAAGGTTGCTACAAATGTGATGAACAACATTCTGAAACAGTATACGCTGAAGGACTTGTTGGACATAATTGGCCATTAATCGATAATTCTAAATATATTTCCCTACATCCAGCAAATAAATTGGAGTAAACATAAACCTCTATTCATTTCCTTGATTTATGTCGAAGCAATTCACTTCAGTTCAACCATAAAAAGGAGTGTGTCGAATACAAGCTGTGGCGGAAGTTAACCTTGGAAAATATTCGAGCTTTTAGCTGCGACTCCTTTCTTCGATCAGTCATTATCTCGCCACGGTAGATTAAGAAACGTTGCAAACTTTCCAGCAAGAAAGCGGCGATCTGAAAATTTGTTGGTAACCGATCAATTCTCGGATTTTCTTGTCTACTGTTTCATCCGTTAACTTGTTGCCCTTTCTCCACTAATCCACCTCAGATCTCCTAAATCCGCGATGCGTCTTTAATCGACGTAATTAGTTGAAAATCGATGGGAAAGATGTATCGAGAAAGATAAACTCATTTTCGGCGACGAACGAAGGGAACAGCATTATGATTCATTTTAGATGTCGATGTTCTGACCGTTCGCTGACGAATATACAGGTGTCATCGAACTGATGGAACAAACCGAAAGAAGACGGATATTCATGAAAAAATAAGTCGATAAAGTAGAGTGACATTCTTTTAACCGAGGATTTGGTTCCGAGAAGATCGAGTTCGAAAATTTGTCAAGTATACTTGAATTTGGCTAATTATCGACAAGGTGTGAGTAAACAATCAATGGAATAAATAAGTGAAATAAAATTTTTTCATTCGGGGCATCATTTTTAGTACACCTCTAACGAAGTCTTAATTCACTTTTGTTGGAAACAATGCGTATTGTGAAAATGGCTTATTCCGCACTTTCGACTTATTTTTTCGTGTAGAATCAGTACTTGCTAGCGTGTATCATTAGTTCAGTAACGGCCTGTGTTCGGCTTCGTAAAGTTCGCATAACCTCCAAATGCAGAAACTAGGAGCTCTCTGTTTGAAAGGAATTTAATTATATCACTTATAGAAAAATGAACTATTGACTTATGCGGTCTCTTTGATATCAACTGCGAAAGCACGGTGTTCCGAGAGTAACTTGGGCCAACTGAACTTCAACGTGTACCTTCCTTTGATGCCGATTAGTTACGAACTGTCAAGGTGGAAATTTCGAGACGGACTAAAATAAAAGTTTTTAAAATGTCGTGACTCTTACAGGAGGTTACACGAAATATTTCTCCTCTTTATGGTGCACCACGAGTTGTGACAAGAGCAACAAGTGTCTGTTGAATGAAATTTATTTGTTGGTTATCGAATCGCGAAAGAAAAGATTCTTGCGGATTGTAATGGTCGACATTGTCGCCGTATGAAACTGTTGAAGTAATTACTTCTAGCAAAACTTTACATCTTTTTCTTTCGTATACCCGTGATCTGGACATCGCCGTTGCGGAAAAGATAGAATTCAGTGAAGCAAAATATTTAAAAAAGTAGAGGACCATATTATTGCGTCCTTGAATATGAATGTTGTTTTGGATTACAAGATCTAGAAACAAAAGAGTTATAAGTAGATTTTTATTGCTGTTTCTTGTAACTTTCATCTAGAGTTACACACCAAGATTAATTTTTTGGTAATGTCCTTTGTTATAAATGTATCAACGTGCTCCCTAATAACTCCTATTGTAATGTAACACTGCTAGAGTAAGGATCTGGATCAGCATACACTAACCCTGTACCTACACTTACTTCAATATATATTTCTTTTACAGATTCATCCACGCGTTCCTCAATCAGATTACCTCAACAAAAAATAATTAAGCAATATGATTCACGTTGACAGGTAAAACGTTGATAACTTTGTCTCTGATCTGTCACGGTGTATCTTTTCCAAGAAGGACGATGATGTAATTGAGATTAACTATAACGTTATCAGCGCCTTATACGACTAAATGATAGGGTGAATCGTTTGCGAACGGGCACACGCATGATTCTCACGACAACGTACCGTTTAGTCCTACTCCGTCGATTTTCTTTTTTTTTTTCTTTTTGTTAAAAAATGAGAGGAAACACTTCGCACCGGAGGAAGAGAAGAAAATGAATTGATAAATAAATCGGCGGAGCTGTATAAATTGTCGAGAAACGTCATGTCTGGACGTGCAATCTGAAATTGAAGTTGGCCTCATACGCAGTGAGAAAATAAACGTTCTATCAGACAATGCCTACATCCGTGTGCTCTTTCGATTGTTGCAACCTGTTTTAATAGACTCGTGTCGTGTAGACAAAACAAAGATGCTTGCCGCGTTATTCCGCGAGGGAAAAGCTTTGAAACCGTAAACGAACGAAGAAAATAGGCGAACCTGAATTCTGCCAGAAATAGGTTTGAAACTTAATTCCCGTGATACACGGTGTAGCACGGAAAAGTGGCGAGGAAAAACGGGTCGATTCGAAGAAAACCAGTTGAATTGGAACGCGAAACAAGCGGCGGAGCAGACAGCTGACAATTACAGTAGTCGAATAAGCGAGACGGCTTCCTTCGAGGTACACCTGTGAATCTCACGAAAGTAAAAACGACCCGCACCGTCTAAGGACTAATCTCGTAACGGCACGGCGACTTCTTTTTTCACAACGTACAGCCGCCTGACACCCGGTATGTGCAGGCCAGGAACGCTTGTAAGTGGCGTGTGTGCCGTGTAATTACGAATTCTCCGTAAAGCGAGGAAAACGGGTAACATACCGTGAGGAGTTTCTCATTTCCGTTGAAACGTCAATATAGTCGCGGCAGATAGATATATACGGGGACAAAGGTTCGCGGTTGCCTCTCTGCCTTGCGTGAAAATGCTTTACCGGTTGTTAGAACGCGTGTCCGACCACCGCTAGGTAGTTTGTCGTTATTTAGATACAAGAACGATACGCGACTAAATCTAAGTACTTGAGTATATATGAATAAGGAGGATATCATACTCGCCGATAGATAGAATATAGGAGAAACTAATATTCTCTCTCCGATAATTCTGACTCGGGAACCTACAGGATGTAAAATAGAACCAATAACATCATGATTGGGTACTATGACCTTACGCGAGTTAACGTCGATTACACACAGCGTATGTTGTACTGTTTTAATTGCACAAGATTTCAATAAAGCCCACCGGTCATATAACCTTTCTCGGCTTTTTCGATGTCTCTTCTCAGAATGCGTATCGTCGTCTTAATCAGGAAACTCGTACTGTCTTGGATGCGTCTTAACACCATTAATTGAGGGGAGATTAATTTCGTTACGTACACTGTGATCTCGGAACTCTAATTGATAACATGACTGTTCTTTGAACTCTGTTCAAGAGGGGTTGATTCTTGACAAATTTTGCAAAACGACTACGAAAACCGTTCTGTAGCCGTATAATTAAAGGAGTCCTTATATACCCATATTTACAAACGAAATCCTTTCAAGTTTCTAGCTTGTGGACGCGATCATATCGATATATTAGTTGGACAACACGGAAAATACCGGCTACGTAGTAGTACTCCTGGTTTGTAACTTGTTAAGAGGCACGTAACGTTCGATGTCTGCGACCTACAATCTGGTCGATGGGTATTCTCCTTGAGACATGGCGTCGCATGAACGAATTATGTTTTGCTAGATTACGTTCATCGTCGGCACGCATAAAAGTTTTTCCCATGTGTCGTGGTTGTACGCGCGTAAATGCTGCGGGTCTGGCTACGATCATCCGGCATAATCGTTGCCACACGACACGAAACGACTGACCGCATACTCGAATTCGCAGAATGCAAGTCAGCGGCAGCCGCGTGTACACGAGTGAGCGTACGAAGAACGTTGTACCCGTTGCTACCAAATCGTAGACGATAAGCAACGTAGTAACAAATTGAAACGTTCGAAACTGTGTAACTCGCTGCCAAACATAGTGGTCATTCTATGCTATTCGATTCTCACACCTATGGAGAAGTTATTAATAATTAAAATCTTCAGACATTGAGCGATAGAAGAATAATGTCTGATATCTTGATTACGAGTAAAATAACCGAAGGTTTTATATCTTGTCCCGCGATCGTCCAATTATTTTCTTTAAATGTATTTACCTTTAAGATATTTCAGAAGTAACATTTTTTACACACAAAACATTACTTATGGATATTCTAACATTTTTACATAATTTTGCACGGAGTGAGTGTCTATCTACACCAAATCTGTCCACCAGAACGTACATATTTGGTCAAACCCTAGCATTCTTAAGATGTTGCTTTGCATTAGTACATATATTATAATTATTTATAGTCATTCTTAGTTTACGCTTAAGCGTTTATGTCTAATTCTCTCTTCCTTTCCTTCTCTTTTTTGTACAAATATAAACATACATTCACGTTTATTTTCTGCCAGAGTGTTTATCCTATAAATAGATAAATATATAAGTATGGATCATAATTTTCTAAGATCGAACCGAGCTTTCATTGTCTTAAATATTACATCGATGTAAAAGTATTGGAAGTAATTTATAGAAGTTAATATGGCATGCACGCATGCGATCATTAATATGCAGGAATTCGTTGAGCAATATCGCACGTGCCAGTTGCTTTCAAGAGAATCTTATCCGCACAAATTATCTGTTCGCGACATTGTTAAATACATTTATTTACAGTTTATCATATTCGTGGAAACATATTCTAATCTAACTTCTGTCGTAATCAAATATCTGTTGGAGCGGCCTCTGAACGGTCGAGTAGAGGGACGTAGAAGGAGTAGAAGGAGTGCTGTAAACTCGTACCGATTTGCCAAATATTTTATTGCAAAATACATTGCAAATGCATACAAAAATACGGACATTCTTTGGTTACTTATTTATACGCGTGTACACATCCACTCGCTATTCAAACCGTTTACTTTTGAGTGTCGAGTAAAAGCAATGTCAATAACGCAAGAGTCTCGCTCAAACGTGCCCACCTAGTTTACCACACGTTTTCTTTCAGAAATTTTGTCGTCACGAATAACAAGAAGAAGATAGTGTGATGTTAAGTACGTTTTTTCTCTTACCTTGGGAAAGCGTTCGATAATTTACGGATTCGTAATTTTCCTTCTAATCTAATCGTCGGCATATCTGCTTCGGCTAAATAGATTGACAACGTGAGAATAAATCTAATGGACATTATGTCAAATTGATGCTGAAACGAGAATTTTGTAAGAGATGTATCGATTTATCGATTGCATCAGAGAAAAGCGTCCTCTAATTCCTACGGATATATCTCGATTAAACGTGTCATAACATTTGCGTGGCATGTGCGTAGCTTGGATAACTACCGAATCGCGTATGAAAAAGAAAAAGAATCGGCTATACCTTTTTGGGAGAAACACAACGGGCAGTTTCACGAAATCGTAGCACAATCAGTGTCTCGTCGAAGATGGCCGAGGAGAACCGGAAGCAACCGAAGAGCGCATGGCAACAGGCGGCTCGTTTTAAACTCGTGGTCCGTGCTTTACTGGAAGTTATCAAAGCAATGGGCTGACAGTTAGCCGTCGACATTCAGAGTGGGTGTATCGTTTGTATATTACATTGAATATTACTTGATGAACATAAATTATGCTACGACAGTTCTCCTAGGTTTATAAATAGATAAATATATAAGTATGGATCATAATTTTCTAAGATCGAACCGAGCTTTCATTGTCTTAAATATTACATCGATGTAAAAGTATTGGAAGTAATTTATAGAAGTTAATATGGCATGCACGCATGCGATCATTAATATGCAGGAATTCGTTGAGCAATATCGCACGTGCCAGTTGCTTTCAAGAGAATCTTATCCGCACAAATTATCTGTTCGCGACATTGTTAAATACATTTATTTACAGTTTATCATATTCGTGGAAACATATTCTAATCTAACTTCTGTCGTAATCAAATATCTGTTGGAGCGGCCTCTGAACGGTCGAGTAGAGGGACGTAGAAGGAGTAGAAGGAGTGCTGTAAACTCGTACCGATTTGCCAAATATTTTATTGCAAAATACATTGCAAATGCATACAAAAATACGGACATTCTTTGGTTACTTATTTATACGCGTGTACACATCCACTCGCTATTCAAACCGTTTACTTTTGAGTGTCGAGTAAAAGCAATGTCAATAACGCAAGAGTCTCGCTCAAACGTGCCCACCTAGTTTACCACACGTTTTCTTTCAGAAATTTTGTCGTCACGAATAACAAGAAGAAGATAGTGTGATGTTAAGTACGTTTTTTCTCTTACCTTGGGAAAGCGTTCGATAATTTACGGATTCGTAATTTTCCTTCTAATCTAATCGTCGGCATATCTGCTTCGGCTAAATAGATTGACAACGTGAGAATAAATCTAATGGACATTATGTCAAATTGATGCTGAAACGAGAATTTTGTAAGAGATGTATCGATTTATCGATTGCATCAGAGAAAAGCGTCCTCTAATTCCTACGGATATATCTCGATTAAACGTGTCATAACATTTGCGTGGCATGTGCGTAGCTTGGATAACTACCGAATCGCGTATGAAAAAGAAAAAGAATCGGCTATACCTTTTTGGGAGAAACACAACGGGCAGTTTCACGAAATCGTAGCACAATCAGTGTCTCGTCGAAGATGGCCGAGGAGAACCGGAAGCAACCGAAGAGCGCATGGCAACAGGCGGCTCGTTTTAAACTCGTGGTCCGTGCTTTACTGGAAGTTATCAAAGCAATGGGCTGACAGTTAGCCGTCGACATTCAGAGTGGGTGTATCGTTTGTATATTACATTGAATATTACTTGATGAACATAAATTATGCTACGACAGTTCTCCTAGGTTTTGATGTTCATTATCTTTCGTCTTCCAAGAAATAGTACGCGATAGGATTTACGGTTTGTTTCCGAGTGATGGGTGTGATAGGTATCTCTTCATAAGTGTCGAAGCATCGAGACGTTCATCGAAATGTTGGATGAAATCGACGGATAGAAGAAGTTTGTGTAAATTCGAGTTTAAACGTGGCATAATATTCGCATGGCATGTACATAATCTTGAAAACTGCTAAAACGCATATAGTAGAAAACCAGCTATACCTTTTTTGGGAGAAATAGCGGACGCTGACACGCGACCGTGGCACAGCTGTAGAATTGAGTTTCTTGAATCACGACTGCCGAATTATCACCCCCTGTAATAAAGAACGACCAAGGGAATTAGCGTTGTTGCTTCTTTATCTTTTAATTATTTTTTTATTAATCACGTGGGGCGATTGTATATCGCGCAGATAAGATATTAATACATGAAATAAGAGACATAAAACACGAGTACGAAACTGATTCATATATAAGGAGCGATGTATTGAGAATCAATTTATTATAACATATTATCAGGTAGCATCGTGTAATTTATCAAAACTAAATATTATCTCGATTATCGGAAGACTATACTTCATATTAGCACAAAAAAACATTTAACATCTACGTAAATCCGAAATACTTCGGTTTTAATTGTTTACTTTCTAGTTGTGATCTTGTTTCGGTTTTATTATCTGTTACGCAGTCATGTTGGGCAACATGTTCTGTAAGTAGAATAGTTTTTGCTTTGCGGCTTTGATTTAATCAAAGATGAGTTCGATTTATAGAAAATAAATCGTTTCAGCTCATTCAGTAGCCGGAACGAGCACTATGTTTCAGTCGGGACAACTTAATGGATTTCTCGAGAAATTTAAGGAGATGATGGAAGAAGGAGATGAAAATCTTGGTATTCCGGTTCTTGAACCATTAGTGATGGAGCACCTGGATATAGATTGGAAGATAAGGACATTGTTCTCGTACGCATATGTTTCGTGTATTAATTACGGAAAGAGAATCAAATGACATTAACCGACATCGGTCTTCTTCTTCTTCAAACAGAGCAGAAGGATATCTAGAGAATTTACGCATAGATGGTTTGTCTAACTATACAGTACAGCGGGCTGATTTCACGATGGCCGATTTAAAAGGCAAAGTAACTCTTCTGTTCCACGAAATTAAAATTGAGACTGGCTACGATGTGACAGGTACATTCCTCGATGAAGATGTGGAGGGATGTGGAGACCTCGCGTAAGTTTCTTTCAATTATTTCCTTTTATACACGTTTTATACAATGAATATAATAGCTTAGCTAGCATGCAGAAGCGCGTAGATTTATAACACTCGATTCGCGCTTTATCTTCGATCTCTGTAAAACGTTTAGATATTTTTAGAAAACGAATACCTTTTTACTACACAAATAAACGCATCTTTTAATAAATCGGTAAAGCTTGGAAGCGCACCACCTTTCGGAAACACATTTATGATCCGTCGAGAACACACTCGCAGTCGGTTTTACAGTTTCCTAACGCTAGTAAAACAGTATTGCCGAAACGGACCAGCAACGCTCGGAGATTTCTTCAGTTTATAAATTGTGTAAACTACTCCTGACCGCCGATTAAAAAGGCAACTGCATTTTTTCTAACTTCAGCCTCCGCATTGAGAGACTTAAAGTGAAGGCGGACCTGCAATTAGAGATAAAGGAAGGGAGGCTGTACGTATCAAACCTGGAATTGCGGGTCAAAGTAAGGGAATTCGACGTAAGTGTTGTATATGATTACAGTGCCGATTTTGATGCAAATCGATGTTCTTATGGACGCAACTATAGACACAGAACCTAAAGAGGGATTTGCCTTATCTATAAAAATTACAACAAATACGTTCCTAAATACCACATAAATGCATAAAAATCCGCAGTTTATATATGATCCTGTAACAACTAGTGCTTCGGTGAACCTGAAAGTCCGAATGGTTAATTTTAAAATATTTCCAGTGTAATATCTCCGAATTATACGTCAACGATGACTTGTCCGAGGATATAAGCGAAATCATCACTGAGGAGGCCCCCAATTTCCTCGAGGAGAATCAAGATCTAATATCGCAATACCTGAGTAAGATGCTGAGGAAGTTGATAAACAATATACTAAAGAAACATACGGTGCTAAACTTGTTGGACATGATTTCCGGTTAATCGATAATTCTAAATACTCTTTCGTACTTCTAACAAATAAATTGTAGTAAACATAAAATCTCTGTTTATTTCCTTGCTCTATATCGAAAGAATTTACTGCAGTTCAATGATCAAAACGAGTGTGTCGAATACAAGCTGTGGCGGAAGTTAACCTTGGAAAATATTCGAGCTTTTAGCTGCGACTCCTTTCTTCGATCAGTCATTATCTCGCCACGGTAGATTAAGAAACGTTGCAAACTTTCCAGCAAGAAAGCGGCGATCTGAAAATTTGTTGGTAACCGATCAATTCTCGGATTTTCTTGTCCGCTGTTTCATCCGTTACGTTAACTCGTTGCCTTTCCTCCACTAATCCAGCCCAGATCTCCTAAATCCGCGATGCGCCTTTAATCGACGTAATTAGTTGAAAATCGATGGGAAACCGATGTACCGAGAAAGATAAACTCATTTTCTGCGACGAACGAAGGGAACAGTATTGCGATTGACTTTAGATTTCGTTGTTTCGACCGTTCGGTAACGAATATACAGGTGTCATCGAACTGATGGAACAAACCGAAAGAAGGCGGATCTTCATGAAAAAATAAGTCGATAAAGTAGAGTGACATTCTTTTAACCGAGGATTTGGTTCCGAGAAGGTCGAGTTCGAAAATTTGTCAACTATACTTGAATTTGGCTAATTATCGACAAGGTGTGAGTAAACAATCAATGGAATAAATAAGTGAAATAAAATTTTTTCATTCGGGGCATCATTTTTAGTACACCTCTAACGAAGTCTTAATTCACTTTTGTTGGAAACAATGCGTATTGTGAAAATGGCTTATTCCGCACTTTCGACTTATTTTTTCGTGTAGAATCAGTACTTGCTAGCGTGTATCATTAGTTCAGTAACGGCCTGTGTTCGGCTTCGTAAAGTTCGCATAACCTCCAAATGCAGAAACTAGGAGCTCTCTGTTTGAAAGGAATTTAATTATATCACTTATAGAAAAATGAACTATTGACTTATGCGGTCTCTTTGATATCAACTGCGAAAGCACGGTGTTCCGAGAGTAACTTGGGCCAACTGAACTTCAACGTGTACCTTCCTTTGATGCCGATTAGTTACGAACTGTCAAGGTGGAAATTTCGAGACGGACTAAAATAAAAGTTTTTAAAATGTCGTGACTCTTACAGGAGGTTACACGAAATATTTCTCCTCTTTATGGTGCACCACGAGTTGTGACAAGAGCAACAAGTGTCTGTTGAATGAAATTTATTTGTTGGTTATCGAATCGCGAAAGAAAAGATTCTTGCGGATTGTAATGGTCGACATTGTCGCCGTATGAAACTGTTGAAGTAATTACTTCTAGCAAAACTTTACATCTTTTTCTTTCGTATACCCGTGATCTGGACATCGCCGTTGCGGAAAAGATAGAATTCAGTGAAGCAAAATATTTAAAAAAGTAGAGGACCATATTATTGCGTCCTTGAATATGAATGTTGTTTTGGATTACAAGATCTAGAAACAAAAGAGTTATAAGTAGATTTTTATTGCTGTTTCTTGTAACTTTCATCTAGAGTTACACACCAAGATTAATTTTTTGGTAATGTCCTTTGTTATAAATGTATCAACGTGCTCCCTAATAACTCCTATTGTAATGTAACACTGCTAGAGTAAGGATCTGGATCAGCATACACTAACCCTGTACCTACACTTACTTCAATATATATTTCTTTTACAGATTCATCCACGCGTTCCTCAATCAGATTACCTCAACAAAAAATAATTAAGCAATATGATTCACGTTGGCAGGTAAAACGTTGATAACTTTGTCTCTGATCTGTCACGGTGTATCTTTTCCAAGAAGGACGATGATGTAATTGAGATTAACTATAACGTTATCAGCACATTATACGACTAAATGATAGGGTGAACCGTTTGCGAACGGGCACACGCACGAGTCTCACGGCAATGGACCGTTTAGTCCTACTCTGTCCTTTTTCCTTTCTTTTTCTTTTTGTTAAAAAATGTGAGAAAGCACCTCGCACCGGAGGAAGAGAAGAAAATTAATTGATAACTAAATCGGCGGAGCTGTATAAATTGTCGAGAAACGTCATGACTCGACGTGCAATCTGAAATTGAATTTGGCGTCGTACGCAGCGAGAAAATTAACGTTCTATCAAACACTGCCTACATCCGTATGCTCTTTTGATTGTTGCAACCCGTTTTAATAGAATCGTGTCGTGCAGACAAAACACAGATGCTTGCCGCGATATTCCCGTGAGCGAAAAGCTTTAGGACCGTAAACGATCGAAGAAAATAGGCGAACCTGAATTCTGCCAGAAATAGGTTTGAAAC
>NT_176639.1:0-6294 GCF_000188095.3 Bombus impatiens
GGTTCGCCCGATATCTCTTAGGCCTTTCGTCCACGATACTACATTAACATACGTTGACAACGTTTATAAACAATCAGCCACGTCCTTTTCTGACGCCACAACTTCGGCCATACTGACAAACGCATCTGCCCTCAGATGTGCCCAATAATACTAATTACACTTGCGCTTCTGATTTCTTGCTATTCTGCATCGACTATCAACCTCAATGGATGACGAGTATCCTTCGTTGTCTTCATGTTCCTCATCTTCTTCTTAAGCTTTTTGAACTCGATCAATCAAATCGCTTCGGCCCTCCTGTACTGATAACACTTCCACTGTATTCCGATTAAGCGCGTCCACATGACGCATCGTCGTACCTGGTCTATGCTTGATTTTATAATCAAATTGTTCAATTAAAAGTGCCCAATGCGCCACTCGCAAACATACATCTTTCTTTTAATATTTTCTATCGTTTCTACAGCTTTTTTCAACTGCTCTTTCAAAGTATTTGTACTGTGTTCAAATTGCTTTTCCATATCTTCTATCAACGTATTCTTTTTCTCCAAATCTTTCGTCGCACGTTCTATTTCTGTCCGCAAACTTTTCTCTGATTCTTTATGAATCGTGCTTTCTTGTTGATTTTCTTTCAATTTTGATTGCAATTCAGTTTTTTGATTTATATATGGCTCCATAATTATTCTTTTCTCTTGCACCTCATTCTCAAGATTATTTCTACTTTCCTCCCAATTTTTATTGCGACTCTGTAAGTTTTCGATTTGCTGCGTTTCTTGAGCAGTAGCATTTGAGACTTCATTGCGAAGACGTGTCATTTCTTCTTCTGTTTCGAATGATTTTATGCTAACACGTTCTAGCTGACCCCGACACGTTCTCTTTCTTCCAGCAACAGCTTTTCGATATCTTTGATCTTATTTTCATTTACAGTATTTATCACACATTGCTCACTTCTTTCTTTCTGAATATCATCCTTGTTAACAGATTCTTCCTCGAAACGAAACATGAGATCTTCACACTTCTTCTTCTCTTCCTCCAATTGTAAAGTAAGTGCATTTTTCTCTTCGAGTAATTTTGAAAATGCAACCTCCGCGTCAGTAAAGGTTTCTTGCATTTTCTCGCGATACTGCTCATATTCCTTTACTACTGAAATAAGCGACTGTTCTGCCTGATCTGCTTGATTTGCGGATTTCGTAATTCGTTCACGTCCTAAATCTCGTTCTTTCCGGAGAATTTCGATTTCCTGTTGTTTCTCCTTTAACGTTTCCTGTTTTCTTCGTTCTGCTGACAATCTCCGTGGGTTTTGGTATACTGGTGCATTATCCTTAATTATGATTTTCATACGTACACCTGTGTTCTTTGTCTTCGTCACTGTATATTCACTAATTAAATTTTTAATATTGTCTCCGGTTTTTTTATCTTCAATATGGTCCAACTCGGCCAGATCTCGATCGTTTCGTTTACTACATACGTCTATATTTAACATTTCACTCCATTCACTATTTTCGGCAGCACGCTGGTTCTCACGTAGTTCTTTTTTAATTTGTTTAAACTTTACTTGTTTATGTTTCACTCTTACTTCCATTTGATCAGTTAATTCAAAACCTAATAGTACATCGTGTCCCAAGAAGTTATCGGGAACTACGTCAAAGTCTAGCGTTGCCTTTAAACCGTCAATCATTATTTCCGTTTTGAATCGTCTCATGGTATGTACGTTTACGGCTCCTATACTATCGAATTTAATAATTCTTTTCCCAAGTTGAGGTGCTCCTAAATGCAAATACATACTCATTCTTACTAAATTAAGATCACTTCCTGTGTCTATCTTTGCCACTACATTCATGTCCATAATCTTTATTTGCTTGACCCCTCTTTTATTTTCATTCCGCCACCTGTCACACGTGTCGTAACCTTTAGTATATTCGCACAGTTTGTTGAAATGTGTTCGAATTCTCTACATTTAAAACATTTAGGACCTCTCGATTTGTTTGGACAATCGGCACTCACATGTTCTTTTTCAATTATGACACCTTCTACACTTCACTACATTTCCAGATTGCCTGTATTTCCTGTTGTCCTCAGGTCTGACCTGTCTCACAGATGACTCTGCTATGCGAGATTTTTGTTCCTCATAGATGATTAGATTTTCCTTAAGTTCTTTCATTGATTTTGCCCCACATAGTATTGCTTTATTGACTTCTTTGTCTCTTATTCCTTCTACGATGTACCGCATTTTCGCAGCTTCATCCATATTCATGTGACTAGCTATCCCAAGCATTCGATACATGTAAGCCGTACATCCTTCGATCTTTTATCACAAGCTAACGCTTTTAGCTAACGATCTTTTCCCACTGTTTGTGGGGTACGTTTTCCCAAGTTTGTATGCTTTAGGCGTTTTGAGAATTTCCATATTCTTAGCTGTATATATGCAACTGAAATGGACTATAAATGGGAATATACTGTATATATTAAAGTACATTTTTCTTTAAGTATTTTATGTATTAAAAGATATACAAATATACATACGCAGTATTTGTGGATATTGCTATAAAATATAGCACGTTAGAATGTTTGATGTATTCTATGTCGTTCTCCACATAATTAGTAGACATTTATTGAACGTGCCATCTTTAACATGGCTATATTTGAGCTGTGAGCACAATGTCTAACTTATTGCGATTGCCACGATCGTGACAATCCATTCGGCTGTGACAATTTAAAAATAATGAAATAAAGCAGTTTGTATGCTCTAGGTGTTTAGAGAATTTCCATATTTATAGCTGTATATAATGGACTATAAATGGGGATATACTGTATATATTAAAGACCATTTAGGTTTAGGTATTTTATGTATTAATACATATACAAATATACATATGTAGTATTTGTGGATATTGCTATAAAATATAACTCGTTATAATATTTAATGTATTCTATTTTGTTTAGATACTTTATGTATCTATAGATATTACGTATGTTTAATACAATCTATGTTGTAAAATATTGTAAAGCATTGTAAAATATTGTAAAATATTGTAAGGTACTCATTACATATTATATTTTTGTATATTACGTATTGTCTGTACGTTTTTACATCTTTTAATTTATATATGTAATTTATAATCTGCACTGTTTTCGGTGAATTACATTGAGACATTCAGGATAGGAATAAATGAGGTTATATCGTATCCTCAAAATGAAGTCAACGCCTGTTAATCACTTTCAATAGAAATGAACCATTTCCATAAATTATGTATCTTAGCTTATAATTTCGTGTAGGTAAGATGCATGTACTATATATGTTTCGAGAAGCGTATTATAAATCTTAATATTAATATTAATTAAGAAGCATTATATTTATAATTATATTGTCAATAAATTCTCTATAAAACTTCCGTAGTTAAATTTTTAAGTATAAATAATTAAAAAATCTATAATTATAAGAACTAATTATTTTGTATTTATAGCATATTATAGTGATGTATTTTCAAAAAATAAACGTTTTTTTCATGTTTTTTTCATAAACTAGCCATTTTGGTATTTATACTCGATTTTCGATTAAATAAAAGAAATCAATACGAAACCTGTAAAACACCGAATTTGCTGACTTCGTCTTTTTGAGTTTCCTGTTCCTTCTGAGAAAATACGTCTGATTTAAGTGCTATAGGTCACCGACGGCGCCCTTCTATTATCAGACCAGTCGAATGCTTTCACCAAAGAGGTTACTGAGATCCGGTCATCGATCCTTTGCCATGCTCGTCCAATAGACATTTCTAAGGGTTCTGCCCATGACACATGAATAACCATCAGCGCTGATACTTCTCCGCAAGCTGCTTTTCGTGTAATCATGTCCTTAAAGATGTTTAAGTAAACGGCCATTATCATTTGATCGAAAGTCTTTCCATACGTAGAAACTTCTTAAAAATTCTTTCATCTTTCTTATCCATGCATAGATTCAAGATTTAAAATATTTGATTTAATTTTCATTAAATATGTGTCGGGTTAAGATCGGAATTTTGAGCGCGTGACAACTCTTCGCGTAGCCATCGTTTCACAAAGCCGAGATTATATATACACGTATATACAAGACTATCACTAAGCTTAACAAATAATTAAGTCTATTGAATGATAAATTTGATGAACAATGAAGTCAATGAATAATATGATTTACGAATAATGAATTTATGTACACTATTAACAATGTTTTTGTTGGGTTCAAACGAATCCACGGCCAACGAGATAACTCTTTACTAAGCGTAAGAAAAATGATCTTAGGCGCAAAATACGATTGACGAGAAACGTTCGATGTATCACTCTCCAAGGCAATCGCAAGAATGCCAGCCTCGTCTGCAATTCGATACGCACTCGTTAGAAGCATCGAGAAGTTCTGAACGCCGTTGCTAGGCAGTTTCTGTCTGGAGTTTGGTTATTGATACAATGTATGTTCCATTGCCTCGGCACCTCCAAGGTAACCTCACACGTGGCTAGGCCCGCTCATGAGGCCGCATGCCGCCACAATCACACTTCTCGAAAAACCCATACAACCACTCCAGACCTCCGTTAGGCAAAACGCTTATGTGGCCGTGACCGTGGCTACGTTCGGCGACCAATTGTCACCTCGAACCCAATCTCGCTATCACAAATTTTAAACAATTACAGCTATAATAAAATCTAGACTAAAGTACTAGAGGATGTTCCCAAAATTTCCAAGGAAAGGCTTCGGCTTTCCTTTCATCTCCGACATATGCAATATGTTAATTAGTGATGTTCGTGCAAAATTCTGTATTTGGCCACATGCTGAACAATTTTACATTTATTTTTTTAAATGTTGTTGTTATTATTACGTAATTTAAAAAATTATTATTAAAATCTCTGCTTTAAAAATTTTAGAAGTATGTAATGGATATTGATAATATATAAATATAGATTTCTATATATTCTTTATAAATCCTACGTGTAATTTTTTTTAAGTTACATATTCGTATGATGGCTTTCGATACGTCAAAAATATTTTAATATTTCGTTTCTTGTTGAACTTCAATTTGTTTACGTAAGTATTTATTATAATAATCTACAGGTGTTTTCGTATTAACTTGCAAAATATCATAAAATCTTGTAAGTAGAAACAATCATCTGTCAAAAGAACATTTTGAAACCTCTAAACTACATTTGGAAAATGTAATAATATATTTTGTACGAGACATAGAATTAGAAAATGTTTTGTACTTTATAAAATAAATTGCAATAAATCACAATTAGCTTTAGTATCCGAGATATTCAATGCGAAAGTGGTGTAAGTCAAAGATGTTGATTACTGGGTGATAAGGAATAAAGTAAAACTGCAAGAATCGGGTGGACAATTCTCACTTATACTCCTACCCGCTGAGAAATTAATGAAGCTATATACTTACACCACTTCTGCACAAAACAAAATGACGATTACGATTTTGAGATGTGGTGCTAAAAGAAATAGGCAAAAAATAAAAATACCACTTTTACATTAAAGAAATAATTCATATTTATTTCAAATTTATCACTTAAAAAATAATTTTATAAAATCGTGAAATTATTTAGTTTTGTGTATGTATTTAACAATTAATTTTACGACATGTACAGTGACAGTTATATTTTCTTCCCTTCAGCGTTTATAAAAAATTCATCCAGTAGAATTAAAGTCACGCTTTTATCCATTCTTTGTTATGTCACTTCATTTAAGAACTACTAAAACTAAACTATTAAGCTATTAGAATAAAACACTAAGGTATCTATATATATATATATAAATATTACACATATATTAGGTATATGATATAGTAATGTCATTTATGTAGTATTATATTATGTAGTTACATAACGTATATGGTAAACATGTCATATTACATATAAAGGGCGTACATGAAGAATATGGCAAGTGCATTTTTGTTAATTTTTTTTGAAATTTTGTAAACAATCAAATAAATAATGAATTTCAACAGGATGCAAAAATATATATTTAATATTACGGCCAAGTAAAAGTGAGTTTAAAGTTGCTTATCATAGTTTTGCCTATGGTCTTTATATATGTCGGAGATGAAAGAACACCGGAGTCTGTAATTGAACAATTGTAGTTATTCAATCCGATTGTAATTGTTCGAGAGTTGTGATAGTGAGCTTGGGCTCGAGGCGACAGTCAGTCGCCGAACGTAGCCGCGGTTACGGGATGAACGCTTTGTCTAACAAAGGTATGGAGTAATCCTATAGCTCTCCTTAAAAGAAATATTCGTGGCGACACGCGACAGTAAACATTCCAACGGTTTCTGTCCC
>NT_176639.1:6854-14395 GCF_000188095.3 Bombus impatiens
ATTATAGTTTTCCTCTGTGGCATCATCGGGACGGGAAAGACATTCTCGTTCGCGATCTTACTGATGAAAGAAGTAACCCTTTACGACCAGTGAATATTACGCATCCGACTTAGATTTTGTGAGTACGTTCATCTATCACCCCGTCGACCGCGGATTCGTTATTGAACCTAGGATCATTGTCATTAGTTTCTCGAGTACCTAACTACCACGGTTACTTGTCCAGCTCTATAATAATCGTATTTGCACTAGTCAATCTCTTCTCTATTGCATAACGACAACGTGTAACCCAAACGAAGATTCGTTTCACGCCCCTAACCCTAATTCTAATGCAAACCCGACATATATTTTACTATAAATACAACATATCCATAAACTTTTAATTCTCCAAAACTTGTTTTAATATTGCTCAATGAAGTCAATATAATATAGTGTAGTAACTGTAGGGTAAAGTATGATTATTTCACTTACAAAGATATTTGAGTAGAGCAAAGTAATTCGCCTAATTTGGTTATAAGCACTCTTTGAATAATGTACATTTGAAAAACATTATTTGAGTCGTCATTACTAGGATGGTAATCATATACATTGGCAGCCCGACAGTCATACATTTCGAGTATATAAGACAGTGTAAATTATATTGTGTTATTAAAATATATGTATGTCTATTGGTACTCATCAAAAGAAAATAAGTTTGTTCGATCTTAACTTGATTCAATTGTAATTATCATAATTCAGTAGCGTTATATTATTTTATTTCTAAAAGTTATTTTGTTGTCCATTTTATTAGTCTTTATGTAATACCTCTTCATTGATTCAAATAACCCTCCCATAGAATTATTTAAATTATTCCTCTCGGTCATAAAGCTTTCTTCTGTTGCACATAAAACTCACGATATTTTCTCATTGGTTTGTTATTATATTAAAGACTAATGGTGTTACTAATATACAACAAGTTTGATTATTCAGCAAAGATTTGACATTAAGATTGAATTTTAAGACATTGAAACAAGTGACTTAAATAAGTGACTGAAATAAATAATCTATCACATACAAGAGTCAATAAAAGTCATTAATTAAAAAAACTTGTTACCTATGGTTGTACCAAAAAAAGTTTTGCATAAATTATATCGCATTTGAAGGAACTCATCTGATGGACACAACTTGGTTCTTCTACATCTAATATCTTCTAAGATATTAACATGACCATGACTTGTCTCAAAGTGAATATATTTTGTTTTAATGTTACGTCATGGACGAATTCAACGATTTGTAATAAGTTGATCTTCAGTTAATCTTGAATCTCAAAATACGTTGTAACATATCTTCTGCAGTACTGCAGCTGGTACAATATATTGTTCGATTTTGAGGTCGAAGGTCCTCACTTCAAGAATCAGAAAATATAAGATATAAAAGAAATCAGTCTGCATCCATTCGATGAGTCTTCTCGAATGCAACATAATTCATGTTGTCGCGTAAGACATCTGCACATCCCTCGTTGCTTGACAGCCAACGGTCCACGTACCGTCATTCCGACCCTCAATAAACCTAAGGATCCATCATGAAACTTTAACTTTTTAACTTCATTGTTTCAATACATGTTTTGCAGTTAATCTGTTTGTCCTGAAGGATTTCCTAATCCTAGAAATGTTTTCGGTTTATGTCTGGTTTTTAGAAAAGTCTTTAGGTTTATTATGCGCTCTTAAAAATTACGAAGAAAGTTTATTTATGACGCTCACTTTCCCACTGAAGAATCTATTTTAGAGAACGGGACTTTAGCAGCTAAAACGATTCCTTTCAATATTCTTAGCAGTATTTTTAAGTTTTCTGTGTCCATCGGAGTTTCAATAGTGACCTAACGAAAAAAGCGGATATTTATCTAACGGAAACTCCGATTTTTCTCTTAAACAATGACACCAACTAGCAACATTGGTAGAAGGTTTCCTTCCCCTCTCATCGCTCATTAACATTGACTAGAAACAATGAACATCGCAGATCGTTACCCTCACCTTACTACGAAAAGTGTGAGCAGCGAATCCGCTTTCTTCGTTCAAAAAACCACACACACACCGAGCTTTCCTCCGTAATTGATGAGAGTGGAATATCGGTCTATTCAACTATTGCTACAGTAAGGACCTTGCTCTACTACGAAAGAACATTCAGTGTTCATCTATCAGAGTTTCATACGTTAAAGTATCGTCTACGACGCTTATATCATACTGCTTAACTGTTGTAACTGTTTCGTGTAATAAGTTATTGGAAATATAAATTTTATAATCCTGTTAATCGCAGTGTTATATCACCTCAATCACTCCTATTATCCCACAAGAAACAAGGGGATCGATCTGTTCGTGGTGTCGATTCTTATAATCGTAACGGGAATTTACGACTTCCCTTGTCGTGCTTCCTCGCGATCGCGTCTCTCCGCGATAGATCGAAAGTACATGGTCCCCCGAGCCGGATCACGAGCCATTGAAAAGTGCACTTACCAGTGTCCATACAGTTTTTTTTTTCTTTTTACTTAAAATTTCACATTCACAATTTGTCCAATTTGAACATGTCCATACAGTGTCACGTGAAGTCAACATTCCATCGACTTAATCACCTAACCAAACGAGCAGTCACCGGAAATGAACTCCTCCCTCGCTAAGCATATACGCGACCGCACGCTGTACAGTAACGAGTAGCAACCGATTCCCGGACCAACGTCCAGTTCTTCAAGGTAAGATCGTTCAAGTTATTAAACTAAAACATGGCCCATGCTGAACAGATCAGCACATTGCAGCGGAGACGAAGCCTTAATCGGCCGATTGACACTCGCGAAGCGTCAACTCGACGAATATGAAGAGTCCGGTCAGGTAAGTAAGAACTAGCTAATATCTTGCCGCAAATCGTTCGACGAGAATTGGATGAAAATAATCGCGGTGCGAAACGAATTGGAAGCGTTAGATCAGGAAGAAGCTGATCGTCTTTTACTTATCGACTTACCCTGATTTACCCTGATTCTTATTGACTTATCGTGTATCTCCATTTACTTCGTTTATATTTGTATAAGTTTCATCGACCAATATCCAATCGTTTCATCTTCGATTCCGAAAAAGATTTTAATTGCAAAAATTATTGCAGACGAACATGCCTCGAAACTATTACAATCTCTCAGAGATTTTCATCTAGAGCTACTTTTATCTCCAACTGGAACTTTACTTTGCTTAAAAAGACTTGTTGGAAACAAGTTCTCTCGAAGAAGTTCGTGAATGCTTGAAAAACAAATTGATGGTAGGTTATGGAAGAAAAATCGTGCAGCGCCATAAATTTGCAAGGCGAGAAAGTGTGAAAAGACAGAGTACGACAAGGTGGCAAACAGAGAAATTTCTGCTGTTCGTTGCAAGTTTATGTTCGACGTGGAAAACAATTTAATATTAACGCGCTATCGGTTATTAGTTTGATGCTATCGCCATTCTAATCCGGAATCTGTGTTCGCGTGTACGCTACCCTGCTCAGCTGTCGATCCGCGGATTATCAAGGACCAACGCGTCTACGGAGCGTATGTTAGCTCCAAGAACTTCTAGATTTGCGGTGCATCCACGAATTCGTTTCGAGAAACATGCAGACGTTAAGCAGGAACGACGGATATTCGTGGTTTCGAAAGGAGAGGAAAGGATTTAACTTCGATGGATACAGCAATTCTCTTGAATTTCGCGATCGCGTTAAGCTATAATGCGCTCAAAATATTACATATTTAATATTGAATGGAGGATATTCATGTAAATTCATATTTTTATATGTCAGGTTAACATTAGAATTTAGGGCGCGTAACGATTCTTCGTTTGAATTAGCCATCGTTTTACAAAACAGAGATTATATTTACGCGTATATACAAAATTTTACAAAATATTATGAATATTGAGTTTAATGAATAATAAGATTAACAAACAATAAGTTTAACTAATGATTAGATTAAAGAATAATAAGTTTAACGAATAATACGATTAACGAATAATATGTTTTACGAATAATAAATTTAACGAATAATGAGTTTAATAAACGCTATTAACAATGTTCTTGAGTTCAAACGAATCCACGGTCAACGGGATAACTCTTTACTATGCGTAGAATAATTTTAGACACAAAAAAATACGATTTCTGAGACGCTCGGTAAACTGCTCGATCACTTTCCAAGGCGACCACACGAATGATGATCTGATGAAAATCTTTTTCGCTATACGACTGCATTTGTTTGTTATATGCTCGCTGGAGGCATCGAGAAGGTTCCAATCGTCGTTGCTAGGCAATTTCTGTCAAAAGTTAGTTGTATACTCTTTGGAAACATCGAGAAAGATCCAAACGCCGTTGCTGGGCAGTTTCTGTCTGGAGTTTGATTCCTAATACAACGTGTGTTAGATTATATCGACCTCTCCAAAGTACGATTCTATGTGATTTCTAGGGAGAACTATACAACCGACCCACACCTTCGTCAGGTAAAACGTTTATCCCGTGACCGTGGCTACGTTCGGCGACCAGTTGTCACCTCGAACCCCCTTTCGCTATCACAAATATCGAACAATTACAATCAGATTGAATGACAACAATTGCTTAATTACAGCTATGATAAAATCTAGGCTAAAGCATTAGAAGACTTTCCCAAAAGTGCAAAGGGAAGGCTCCGGTTTTCCTTTCGTTTTCCTTTCATTTCTGACATATATATAGTGTTAAACAAATGAAATCTGAATGGAATTTCTTTCGCTCTTATAATATTATAATTAGACTGCAGATTTTTATGACTATGAATGTAGCTCGTTGCGAGTCGTATCAGAGTCTCCTCTCTTAATAACTTTTTTTTTCAAATAATCGTAAACCACCTGCATAAATAAGCTGTTTTTATTGAATTTACTTTTAGTTACATATACCTCTGCATAGTATAAAATATGTTGCCAAGGTTTTTGAAAATTAAAAAAAAACATAATATAATATTTTATTTATAATAAATATAAAACTAGATTACTAATGTTCGTTGTCATGTTTAGAAGTTGGTCTTTTATTTAGTTGATCCATTACTCTTGTTTCTTTTTATCTTTTTATGCTTTTAGGATGATAAATGAAAAAAATAAACAATACATATTAAATCAAAACACAAAAGTATAAGCAGATAAAGACATTAAAATTATAGTGATGGTTTTACAGGATCATGACATTCATTATTTTTAAAACAGACATGTTTATGAAGACATAATGGATGAAGCCCTTTTTTGCACTGCACACAAATTAAATTCGATCGTTTTATACCTGTAATTTTAGTGTTACAAATTAGGCACTGTCTTAAATTTTTGCCTGGTAGTTTCATTAAGCCAAATATTCTATCATCATCACCTACCATATTGTAATATCGTAAAGTAATTTGAATTCCTTCGAAAAAGGAGAGATCATAGTCTCGGAAGATGGTAAGTTGTTAACGTCTTCCACGTACGAACCGAGCCTACGAAAATGTCACGATGCTGCCACGACGATCAAAGCCCCTGACAACAGTGAAACGGGTAAACAAACAACGCAGAGGAAGATGGAGGAAGAGCGAAAGAGGAGCAGTAGCATCGAGGATGAACAGGCTGCGGTGTTCCAAGAGGAACGAGATCAGTTGCGTGCAAACGCAAAGAGATGGATCGAGGAGATCCAAGCCCGAGACAAGTGGACGTATAACAAGAGACGCAAGAAGGCGACAGCATACAGGACGGGAGATCTAGTGGCGATCGAGAGGGCGGTCCCGGGCTAAAGCTGCATCCTAAGTTCCTTAATTAAAAGTAAAAGTCTTGCGAAATGACCGATACATAGTGATGTAAGTGCGAGCAGCGACGATGAGCACATCTGAGGGCAGATGTGATTGTCAGGAAAGGCCGAATGTAATATCGTAAAGTAATTTCAATTAGAAATCGGTTGAAATTAGAAAAAGCCGTGTACGTCGTCCTTCTGTGGTTTGTTTAAATTTAAGAGCGCTTATGTGACGAAAGTCACCTAGTTCTTACAGAGATATGAGAAAAACAACAAACCACGTTAGAGCAGAAGGACGGTTTCGTGCTTCAAGGAGGGATGATCGAGAGGTCAGAGTATGCGAGTCGAAAAGTGAGTGTGTTGCGAGAGTAGAGAGTAGAGAGTAGAGAGTAGAGAGTAGAGAGTAGAGAGTAGCGAGTAGAGAGTAGTGAGCAGAGAGTAGAGAGTAGAGAGTAGAGAATAGAGAGTAGAGAGTAGAGAGTAGAGAGAGAGAGAGAGAGAGAGAGAGAGAGAGAGAGAGAGAGAGAGAGAGAGAGAGAGAGAGAGAGAGAGAGAGAGAGAGAGAGAGAGAGAGAGAGAGAGAGAGAGAGAGAGAGAGAGAGAGAGAGAGAGAGAGAGAGAGTAGAGAGAGAGAGAGAGAGAGAGAGAAACATCGTTCTCTGTACAATTTATATTTGTACATTTAATTCAATATTAATAAATTGTAAGTAATCGGGAAAAATTTATGTCTTTATTTTCCACGATATTACAATATGTTGTTTTTTGATTTGTATCCATTCTTGCTCTATTTCAGATATAATACTTGATGTAAATTCCAATCTAGTCATTGGCTTCATTTTGGTAACTTCCGTATAAAATAGGTATGAATTTAATACTATGCGGCCATTGATATGAAACGTAACTTTTTTCCAATATTTTACCGTGCGGTGTTCATTAAGATAGAAGTATAACATGTTGTCCGATTCGTCAACTCCCACCATATAACGATTATAACAGTTAACGATGCATGATTTTACTCTACTTCTTTCGTTTCTATTTCGTTTTTTAGTTACAATGGTATTGCCATTCGAAGCATGCGTCGAAATTAATTTGAATACTCTATTCGCGCGTTCAACTATTGTCATACATTTTACGCATGGGGCCTACTTTTTATAGCTTGGTGGGAAACATTCTTTATTATCGACTAAGTGAAAACATTGATAGATAAGCTGGAATCTGTTTCGCGAAAACATTTTTCAAAACCAGGATATGCTCCTTGAATTTTTGGTTCATAAGAAAATGTTGGTCGCCTCGTTATCTCCATTTCCAATAAAGCTGATATAAACATCTTTATTTCGGGCAAAGTAACTAATTTCCATAGTTTCATTCGAGATCCTTAGGTGATTTCATGTGATTTTATTAGTTGTTCGTCGTACTTATTCGTTTCGCGGACCATTAGCCCCTTAACCTACGATTTACGTTCGAGAATTTTGGGCAGAAAACGTAAACAAGCTATTTTATATTATATTATACAATTATATAATATATTATATTATATCATATAAGCGGAAAGGGGGTGATTCTACGCGAAAAAAGAAGTCGAAAATGTAGAATACAAATTTTTCGTTCGAGGCTTTGTATTCGAGAAAATCGACTTTGAATTTTCGCTCGGCACGCGTGCACTTTATCACGTCTCGTTATAACGGATCTGTAGATCGTTGTCTCGATGGAAAAATTAAAAAAAAAAAATTTTTATTCTATATTTTCGATTTCCTTTTTCGCGTAGAATCACCCCCGCTCCGCTT
>NT_176639.1:14545-57471 GCF_000188095.3 Bombus impatiens
TTTACGTTTGATCAGATCATCGTACTACGGGCAATGAACGAAATATTCAGGTTTGGTTCTATCATCTACTACGGGCCATGTTCGTAATATTTACGTTTGGTCAGATCATCGTACTACGGGCAATGCCCGCAATATTTACGTTTGATCAGATCATCGTACTACAGGCCATGCTCGTAATATTTAGGTTTGGTCAGATCATCTATTATGAGCTATGCCCGTAATGTTTACGTTTGATCAGATCATCGTACTACGGGCAATGAACGAAATATTCAGGTTTGGTTCTATCATCTACTACGGGCCATGCTCGCAACATTTATCTTTGATTCGATCATCTACTACGAGCTATGCCCGTAATATTTACGTTTGGCCCGATCATCGTACTACGGTCTGTGCCCGTAGTCGTAGGTCAAGGGGTTAATGTTAGCAGGAATGAATCGATGATCAAATTAAAATAATCGATAGGTTTAGATTCGTTAGATAGAGATAACTGTGGCCCATTGCTTTCAGTAAAGGAAAATAAATTCTCTTGTTCACCTATATCATTAATAGAAGTACTTGCAGATGTAGCAGAATAGATAAAATTGGATGGAATACTATCTTCGTTACTAGATGTATCAAAAATGTCTATTCTCCTTCTTTTTGAAGTTTGAAATCAGATTCAGAAGTTGAATTAGGTCTCCAACTTGACTTTGTTCTTTTCTTTTTCGTATCCATTGCTCTGTAAGGGATACACGAAAATAAATAATCGAATTAATTTAAAAAAACTAATATATAAATTACTAAATCCTGTATTATATTATAGAATGTTATCTCGCAATCAGAACGTAAAGCACGAATATTTCGCAAGCTTTTGAGTGTTTAGTATAACGTTTCTGATATGACTGATGAAATGAAGCACGATCGCGTCGATCGCCATTTCTCGCAAATAAATGAATTCTCGTGCAGCATGGCACAATCCGACACGGATTCTTAAAAACCCCTGGCACTAAAACGGTTAAATTCAATTTATACACTATCTCGTAAATTACGAGTCATAATTCATATTATCTTTATTGTATTATTGAATAAACTTTAGATGGCAACCAAAGGAGCCAATTTATCTACGCGTGTGAAACGAACGATTAAGTAAAACTGCTGTTGTAAGGATGGGACAGAGTTCTCGAGTGATTCGCCTGGAAGATGCTTATTCCTTGCAGAAACAGCCGGACTGTTTACAAAGAAGAACGGAATCATAAAACCCTGGCAGAGAGAATTAAGTTTTCACAAGTAAAAGCATCGAAATGGCTTGGAAAAGTGTGGAGGAAAGTTGGTGGGCGCGAACAAAACGGAAGCAGAGATAGGAGAAGGAACCGGAAACGACACGAAAAGACAGGCTCCCCTCTTTCTACTGCGAACGCCTCTCGGTCGAATGGTGCTCGATATTCCCTTTTTTACCTTTAATTCCTTTTTCTGTCGCAAGAATGAAGACAGATTGCCACAGCGTGGTGCTCCGGTTTCCTTTGCTTGTGTCTTCCAACTTCGTTCCATCCAATTGCTTTTCTCTTTTCATTCGTATCCATGGAACGAGTTCTATCCGTTCATTCCTATATTTTTTCTCCCTTTACTCGTCTCTCAATGGGAGAAATCCTATCTTTTTCGTCATATCGATCACGACCACAATGTATGTTTAGTCGGCACTAAGTACCTTATTCGACAAAGACCACATAGTTCCAAGGTGCAGTTTCAATTAAAGCAACGCTGTCACACCCCCTTTAGTGCTCTTTGGCAATGCAATTAGCCGGGCACGGCACTTCTACCAAGGGTATCCCTTAAAAGGGCTGAAAGCGCGTGATAATTAAGATGCTACGCCACTTGCAAGAATAATTAAGTACTGACTCTGGATAGCGGTCGATGCTTCTTTTCTTGGAAAGTATATGCGTACACCATCACTCGTGAGTATTCGGACAGTTTTTTTGACAAAATGCAATTTAATGAAACCTTTCAAACTCAATGATTCCTACTCGCAGCATTGTATCTTCAGAAGTTTCTTCGAATATTTGCTTTTAATAAAATTAGTCTTTAATTTTAGTACGTAACACATGATTTACAAAATCATAAAAAAAATATATTTTCACTACGAATAATTAAAAAAAAATTTCTTTCTCACGAACTAAAAAGAATATCGTTTAGGAAGAGTTAGATTAATGCATATGGAATAATTTTATTCTTTATTATTATTGCAGTAGGATAATAAGACCATACGAGTTACTTTCTTAAGTTAATATAGAATAACAGAATTGACATCGCATTTCGTGGAACCGTTCCATTGTTTGGAAAGCCCTTTGACTTTACTGATTTTGAATACACTTCATTTTTTTCCAAAACGAGATAAACGAGATTATTACAGATTTCCATTTTCGGGAATACGCATAGTAATATGTATATCATAAAGGTGAAAATTATGTATCCTTCCAAGTTGAAAATTTTATTGTTACTATCACATTCCTCTCGATGCTCTCAATTCACACTGTCAATCTTAACACCTGTGGACAGGCCAACCATTTGAATCATGTAATATGTTACTGTTTTGATACACAGTTCAGAAATTTAATTATATTATTCGAACTTTGGTTCGATGAATTTTATTCTTCACAAAATGCTTTATAACTGTATAAATATAGACATAATTCGATGGTATAATTAGAGGAAAATTTTTAGTCAAAATTCAGTTTATGAAATATTTATTATTTATAAATTAAGGACAATTTGTTTTAGTGATTTTTCTAGAGATTATTTCCACAAATTTATTCAAATGCTTCAAATATATTTCGACTCTACCATTGTATATTTATGTATGATATCAGATACAGGAAATAAAAGATTCATATTGTATACATTTCAATAATTTATGACAAATTAACTTTCCAGCAATTATTACTAAAATATTTTACATCTAACAAGGTTCAAACATTTACCCGATAAGCACATATTTTACCCAAGCGTACTATGAAACCGTTTAACCGAAACCAAAATAAATTTTATAGCACCCTTTCTAACATCCATTATACAACCTGGCCGTAAATCTAATTCTGTATTTATTGTACGATGGAATCAAGTACTACAATAGTTGCCTAGAGTGGAAACGTTCCTTTGAAACAAATGCATTTACAAATTAATACATTCGTAACCTCTAACGTAAAATTACGTGTGCTCGTATGATCATATAAAATCACATCATTTTATAATATTACAAAAAGATGTAGGAAATTTCGGCTATTTATAAATTGTGCTAATGATCAATTCTCTTTTCCTTTTTTTCAATAACAAGTGGTTATAAGCAGTTGGTTTATGTACATTGATATTGTTGAGGTTATTCGATGTGTAAACAGAGAAAACACGTGGATAAATTGTAAGGCGGAAAATATATTTAAATAGAAGTGTAATTATAAGTAAGAATACAATTTGAGCTGATCTAGATCCGCACGCTAGCTGTGTTACCCAATAATTGAACACCCCGAAGCCAACGTCACCTGTCTACTGTTTATGGTCTGACTTCGTCGCAGTCTTTTGTCTACGCGCTGTCGATGGCTTCAGTGCTTGAGAAAACTAAAAAGACTAAGTGATGACCACTTCAACAGATATGTACGAAGCATAGGATATTTATGTATGTAGCCAGGTAGTCTTGCACAACGACGCGTGGGTGGGGTGCGATGCGCGACCACTGCAGCCCGCCATGCAAGTTGTGCACTCGAATGCCTTTAAGATTGCGTTAGATCAAGATCAAGATCAAGTCGGCGGACTTCAAGCGTGGAGGGAGCGTCAAGGGAGAGGGGCCCGCCTCCCCGAGGGACGAGGGTTGTTCATGAGGATTTCCTCAGGTAGAAAAAAGAAAAGAAAAGAAAAGAAAAGGAACATTCATGTATGCAAAGGGTACTGTATGTAAAGTATAGTACTAATACATCAAATATTATCTATGATATGATATTTAATATTATTAGGTTGACGGAAAAGTTTCTTTCGTTTTATGAGGAAATAATAGACGCACAACGTTTTTTGTTTTACATTATTTTGTCGAATTACATTATTTTGTCGAATTTTACATTATTTTGTCGAATTACGTACGATCCATTTTGTTCTGTTGAGATGAACACCGCGACATTTCACAGACTTGATTTCATGTTTGTACGAAGATGCATTGTTGTAAAAAACACATTTGCGAAAGAAAGACACTTTCCGGACAACCTAATAGATAGCTTCCAATATTTTTATAACTCATTAATTAGTAATTTGCAGTATGAACTTTGCAAAAACCGCATACAACACTTTGTGAAGAAACCTATATATACTATAATACCTTGATAATGTATTTAATACCTAACCCTACCTTTATCTTATCTTTAGTGAGTATCACAATGATGATCTAAAATTGAAATGACTGTAAATGTAGATGTCAAGGAAATAGCAACATCAGTAGAAGATGTTCAACATACCTAAAAAAAAATCTTAAATAAAATGGAATTTTGAATGGAAGTTATCTATTCAGACAAAACTATAAGAAATAAGAAATAATATACATACACTCAATTAATCCAGCTTTCTCCATATCAAGAAGAGAATTAGTCACGCTGAATTAACCCACCAGCAGTTAATATTTAAGTCTAGTTAGCCTTGCTATAGAAGCTGTAATTAGTGCTATCCACTAAACACATCTTACAAGAATGTCCTGTTACTAATGATATTAAATCAAAGGAAAGACTGTTTGAAAGTATTTAAGGAATGTTTGAACAACAACAAGTATATATTACAACAACTTATTTCAAAAAAATAAAAATATTTGGGGATGTATCGTATAATATATAATTTGGTTTAAAAAATAAATATAACCTACAATTACCTACAATTATTAGTCTGCCTGTACGATAAAAAAATTGTTAAATTGATACCTACGAAGCGTAGTGAAAAATACCTCGATTGATTGTCTTCTGTCCTCTCAGTGACATGTTCAATTGTAGGAAAAGTCAAAAGTCATAGATAGCCATACAGATAAATAGGATGGTAATGTTCAATTAGAGGAAAACTATGTTTTGCTAAAACTCCTTTCGGAATAAGCAGTATGCGAAATCTGGCGACATTGAAGCGATCAAAGGGAATACGATAAAGCATTTAGAGCATTCTAAAGAGCATTTCGAAAGATTCGTTAAAAAATTATCACTCATGGGAGAACAGTTCCCGTAAATGTATACATTAAAAAGGTGAATATTTTGAAGAGGATTGATTTCTTGCACCAATATCTAATAAAGTCTGCTTTCGATACAACCAGATCGCATATTTTTTGGTCACGCGTCGCGTATGTATGTCGGAGATGAAAGGAAACCGGAGCCTTTCCTTTGAAATTTTGGGAAAATCCTCTAATACTTTAGCCTGGATTCTATCATAGTCGTAATTAAGCAATTGTCGTCATTCAATCTGATTGTAATTGTTCGAGATTTGTGATAGCGAGATTGGGCTCGAGGTGACACAACTGGTCGCCGAACGTAGCAACGGTCACGGGATGGACGTTTTACCTGACGGAGGTGTGGAGTGGTTGTGTGGTTCTCCCTGGAAATGTGGTTGTGGTGGCATACGGCCTCAAGAACGGGCCTAGCCACGTGTGATTTTACCTCGGAGGTGCAAATATAATGGGACACACGTTGTATTAATAACCAAACTCTAGGCAGAAACTGCCTAGCAACGGCGATTGGAACTTTCTCGATGCTTCTAACGAGTATTTAACAAACGAACGCAATTGTAAAGGGAGGAAAATTTTCATCAGTCTGTTATTCGCACGATCGCCTTGGAAAGTTACACATCGAGCAGTTTATACCGAGCGTCCCAGCAAATCGTATTTTGTGCTTAAAAGTATTCTACGCTTAGTAAAGAGTAATCCCGTTGGCCGTGGATTCGTTATCGAACCTAAGAACATTGTCAATTGCATCTTGCGTGTCTAAACATCACGGTTGTTCGTTAAACTGTGTAAAAGTCATTTTTGTACCTGTAAATATAATCTCTGTTAAACAAACGATGGCTAATTCAAATGAAGAATTGTTACGCGCCCTAAATTCTAACGATAACCCGACATATATAATCGTGGGCATATTATTAAATAGTTGTGAAGCTAAGATCAAAGCACAACGTGTATTCTATTTCTTCTCAACTCTGTACAATCACTTATGCTGTTGTCCATATTGAGTTCAATTAGTAACAATAGTTAATATAAGTTGCGTAATGTATCTTTAGAATTCATATTGTAACAATATGTATTTGCTAATGGCTAATAAGCTGATGCGACTAGATAAATAAACTAAACTTTTATAATTATTCTGGTATACACATGTATATAATACATACCATAGTGGCAATAAATTATAAGCATTTTTTCCAAATTTATAATTATTGATCCATGAATTAGACTGCGAATTCTCATGCATTTATAGGAAATTTAAAAGTGCAAAATTGCACAGAATGTATATAATATGAAAAAAATATCGGGGGTGAAAATATCGAATAAAAATTTTTTTTTAATTTTTTTTTTTAATTTTTCCATTGAGACAACGATCTACAGTGAGATCCGTTATAACGAGACGTGATAAAGTGCACGCGTACCGAGCGAAAATTCAAAGTCGATTTTTTCGAAAATAAAGCCTCAAACGAAAACTTTTTATTCTATATTTTCTATGTTTTCTTCTTTTTTCGCGTTGAATCACCCCCTTTCCGCTAGTACCACCAGTTACCAATCACCCTGTGTATAATATTCAAAGTGTAGTACCTTCTATAATAAGTAATAGGTGAAACAATTTTTTATCGAGGCTCTACTTTTTCCATTATATACTCATAAATATGAATTTGCATAAAAATCGTAGTCTATTGACGATGTTTATATGCAAAATATAATGTTTGCTACCTTTTCGAATATTCTACATTCCTTATATTTACTTTTTGTCTTATTTATTTATCTTACATATTCCGTACCGTTTCATCATTTCAAATATAAATAAATAAATTAATTCCTCCCGCATTTGTGAGAAATTGAGAAGTGCAAAAGTACACAGAATGTTTGAAACGTAAAATGTCAAATCTGAAATATTTCAATTATAAAATAATTTCCAGTTATTAAAATTCAAATGTCAAAATATTTCAGATCTAACATCCGAGCTTCAAACATTTTGCGTATCTTCGCATCTTGAAATTTTCCATCGATGCGCAACAATTTTCAATCCGACAATTGCCAATAAATTATCGATTGCAGAAGTGTCAACATCTCAGCCAACCAATAGCATCCTGCCACGTAAGGTCAAACAATAATCTTTCCAAGAACATGATTTTATAACCACCCTGTTTATCGTATCAGTTCAAAGACCTTTCCCCCTCTTTTTTTCTTTTGTTGGGAGGAACACGATCGAATGTTATTGGCCGGAGCCAAAAATTGCCGGTATCGCTTGTCTTGAATCTCGAGCGAAAGATGTATCACGATAAACGAGCCGATAAAAGGGGTTGGATGGAGGTCGTGACGTGGGTCGGTCGCCACGATAGGGCGATGCAAAAACCACTTCGTCTTGACGGTTTAAGAGGCAGTCGCTCGTGAAGCTGTACGCGTCAAACGCAGCGTCGCGTTTTCGATGATAGAAATTGAATTTTCCCAGTTTTCCAACGTGCCGATTCGATTTGTTCTGTGATGTCAGTGTCCGGTGAAACTCTGGCAAGTTAACGACTGAACGTAGTCGATTCTACTCCAGAGGAAAGAAGATAAGAACGGCAGAAAGAGTCGAAGGTGAATTGGAACAATCAAATAGTAAACACGACGGATGTGTTTCTCGGTAAAAGAATAAAACGAGAGGTTAAAGAAACTGGACAGGAGGGAAAGTTTATCAAGGAAAAGTTGTGTTTTTTATTCACGCGAGCTATACAAGATAGGGTAGATATATACAGAAATAAACAGAATGTTTTGTACACTAGTAACTTTTGTAAATTAGAACGTAGAGCACATTGGAAAATTGTTTGTGAGAGCATCTTGATTAAAAATAACGTGTTGTATAAATTTACAGCCAGCCACAAGAGTTTATATACAGGGTGCGGCCGAATAACATGTACAAGCGAGCACGAGGTGATTGCTTATGAAAAAATAAGAACAAGATATGGAATAAAATTGTTTCATCTTCTCAATCTTTTCAATAAGTCGAAAATACAGAATAAAATCTTTTCTCAACTTTGTTTCCAAAACAATAAATTTGAAAATTTATCATATGCATGTAAGTACTAGATCGATTCTTAAACTAAACATGTTCGAAATCTGTTTTCTTGAAAATAAAGCCTTAAGCGGAAAAATTTTATTTTATATTTTTTATTTACTTTCGCTTGTACAATAACATCCTATTGATCGTTTACTCATGTTCAGTCGGTAAGTAGCCATGTTCAAATATACTTGATAAATTTTCAAAGTCGATTTTCTCGAAAACAAAGGCTTAAACGAAAAATTTGTATTCTATATTTTCGACTTCTTTTTTCGCGTAGAGTCAACCCCTTTCCGCTTGTACCACCAGTTACCAACCACCCTGTATGTATGATTATGTGTTACATAAAACTTGCTGCAATTTCATTAACGCTGTCATGAGAGGCAATTATCATGATTATGTCAGTAAAATTTGGAATGAATTTAAAAATGTACATAAAAGTTATTGCAAAAGTTTTCCATCTGTCCAAAAAAGTCCGCGATAAAATCTCGTCTTATTACATAAATTATTGTATTTTAAACTGATTTAAATTAATTTAATTAATTAATTAATGTAGTGATATTAAGAAGTTGAAGATGATAAGTGAATCATTCATTCTTAAACAAAGAAGTTAATAATCGATAAATTCGATTTGTTCAATTGAATCCAAATTGTATACTTGAATGCGTTTAAAATTGCGTGCGATCAAAATCAAGATAACTACACATCATAGACAAATCGAAGCAACTCAAGGCTAAATTTAAAAAATTTTACTGGCTCATTGGCCGTCGCTCCAACTTAAGCACTCAGAGCAAAATAATGTTATATAAAGCCATACTAAAACCTGTTTGGACCTATGGGATCCAACTATGGGGAACAGCGAGTAACTCCAACATAGAAATCCTTCAACGATTTCAATCAAAAAAAAAAAAAAATCCCAAAAATAAAGTGTAAATTAAAACGAAAGAACTTTCTCTTTGTTTTGAAAATGGTTAAATTTTAGCACTCATTGGAAGCGAAAGGTTCTTTTAAACAATGGGATTGTAAGAGACAAATGAAATAGTCATTTATCTGAAAAATGATGTGGGAGTTATAAAAAATGTGGTTTAGTACAAAATCATGATCGTGATTGTAACTCATTCGACTATAATTTATCGGTCTCATCTTTTATTCATTAAAAAGTAAAAATCATATTGTAAAACAATTTTCATTCTCAATAACAAAAATTCGCCTAACTTTAATTGTCTTGTTGCCTTATAATGTCTTATAACTTACATTCTGCCTTTTTTTTTAGAATTAGACTTTATAATCTGGTATAGTTCATAAAAAAGATGAAGAATTCATTTATATTAAATATGTGTAAACAATTCGAAAAGAGATTGTATGTCTTTGGGTAAATGAATTATGTCCTAAACTATACAGTTAAGTTAATACAACATTCGTCCATTTCTAACATTGTCGTTTGTTTATTTTATTTTTTAAGTTAATACAACATTCGTCCATTTCTAACATTGTCGTTTGTTTGTTTTTTTTTACTTACTATTAACTACTTATTTATTTACTTACTATTAATTACATTCGTTACGATTATTCTAAATTATTTTTTTTATTATCTCTACAATTTGTTGTTTTTCGATGTTTTTAACCTCACAGTTATTTCTGCAACAATTACTGTACATAACGTGAGAATCGTTTAACACATATCGGATGATATTTCTCAAATGAAATTACCAGAAAGATTTCAAGTGGAGACACCTTCATTATAACAGCATTACTCGTGACATTATCCCCTTTGGTACTTGAATATCGTGCTCTTTCATGTTCCCGCTTTTCTGTCGACATTTTCTTGGCAATGCACTTAGACGCCATTACTGACAACAGCGTGGCGTCAAATAACGTGTCGACAATAAAATTAAAACTACCCCGTCGAATGGAGTTGAATGTGCATTCAAGCGCCTTCAACGTAAAACATCGCGACAATATTTCGTCGAATCCAGATATGTTTTATTCCAGACATTATTCGATCCGCTTTATGAGATATTGATGACATCATTCGCTCCTACTAAAAATCTTGCCTTCTTAGCCCCGCTACGGTCCTCGAATTTTTATGTCCGAATCACGCTTTGGTTTTAAGAAACAAAAAGACGTTTAATGTTTGAAGAAGGTTTCAAAGAAGGAACAAAAAATTGGAACGAAAGATCAATAATGAATTATTCCATTTTTTGTCTGAAATGTAAGAAATTTGTCAGGGATGGAAAAATACGATTGGATCGAGAATAATTCAAAAAAGAAAACAGCGGACTTGAGTAATTCATAATTAAACTACTAAGTATTTCATTTATAATATTTTTCTCGGTTAACTTATATTTTCGAACTTTGCTTCTTGATATTGCAATTATGTGAGAGGATTCCGAGAATATTTTTTTATTTATTTATTAATATTTACAATCGATTCTCGCATTGAGAATTTTCAGTAATTTTTTCTGGCGTGGCGCAGTGACATGGCTAAATATTTATAATAAGTTAATACTTATTATAGATAAGTATAATTTTTGAGTAAGTTGTAAATAAGTAAATATTACTTAATATAAATAACTAATTAAATCATAGTTTAGGTCAAACGGGTAGTGTCTCTTCAGCCTGCGATCTGGTCCGACGTATCAAGTAGTCCAGTAATTAGGGGGTTTCGATGTTTGTTGACTCTTTTGCTATATCTGCCGCTATATTTTGCTATTTCCTCTTTGACTGTGGGTATCTTGAGGTCGCGATGTATTAGTTCGTTGGTGACATACCAGGGTGCATTTATAATGAATCTTAGCATTTTCGATTGGAAACGTTGAAGTATTTCAATGTTGGAATTACTTGCTGTTCCAGACCAGACAGGTTTTATTACGGTCTTATAGAGGGTAATTTTATTCTGCGTGCTTAAGTTGGAGCGTCGGTCAGTGAACCAATAGAATGTTTTGAGTTTGTCCTTGAGTTGCTTTGTTTTGTCTGTGATGTGATTTTTCCAAGTTAATTCCGAGAATATGTTTAATATTTTCTCGTCACTATTTCTTGTTCTATTTAGAAATTACGATTTTATAAAGATGAAGAAGTATTTACGGTATTGTGATAAAGAAACCATTTCTTTTAAGCCATACAAATTTTGCTTATATCTTTGATTCGTGCAGTGAGTTTCTTTGAGTTTTGCACAATTTCTAATCGTTGATGCGCGCAAAATAATTTTTAAGAAAGCGTTAACGTACAATTCAGTTCTGTATTAAATGCGGACAGTCAACGACCGAAAATATAAATATATAACTCCAGATTAGTAACATAAATGTAATTTAAAAGTAAGTGATTTTAATAACTGACATTCAAAAGTAATTGCTTTCATTTTAATTGTCTCATAAAAAATAATTGTTGTAGCATTCGTTTACTCAAAAAGTGATCCAATTATTATTAACTTAATGCATCGCTCGTAAAACTTTGTTTATTTCGTATGGATTAAAATTGATTAAATAAATTATTTTAAATCGCTCTTCCAAACTCGACCCCACTGCTTTGTATTCATTTTAAACACATTAACACATTAATACGTTATCGAACAACATACTTAGAAAGTAAAATTAAAACATAATTTTACGTTGAATGCAATAATGAAAAGTTAATTAAATTTGATTCCATTTCTAAAGAATTTCTACAAATAACAATAACAACAAAAATAATAATAATAAATTCTTTAAGTAAATATCGTCTTTGATTTCATCCACTGATACTGGCGATTTTAGTTGCACTATCGTGCAATGTGTTGGCAGTTATTTCTAACTTAACATAAATCTCTTTTTAACTATCAACCTTCGAAAAGCAACGGCAACAACGATGCATCGACTTGTTTAATCTGTTCTATGTTACCCATGAAATTTATGTGATACAGGTCAAAAACTTTAATATGAAGTGTTTTATGTAGTTTTAAGAGAAATGAGACATCGAAAGTTCTATAACGTCAAACTGTACACGCAACAAAACCTATAAGTAAGCCACCAACCGGGCTAGTAAGTGTTCCATAAATTTTGCTCTGCTACGTTCGGTACAATGCTCTTTCAAATAATAATCTTTCGAATACAATCTTTCCAATTCCCAATAAGAAAGAAAGAGAGTCAATCAATTTTTCACTCTCTTCGCTACCATCTTTTTCTCTTGACTCAGAATGTCGAGATATGGCAAGTTTATTTGAACCAAATTTTCCATTTTTTTGGAAAAAGATTTTTGTCATTTCAAATAAAACTATACGCTTATAATCATATTTACTTATACTTTACTTATCGCAATTGTTTGAATACTTCAAAACTTCAAACAAAGCAACTGTATTTTGATTTGCATACAATACTTATATTTATATTGATCAGTCTATATAATTAGACAAAATGAGATTTATCAATACTCTCTGGAAATACTTCTAGTTTAACGTAAATAAATTGATAAATATAGATGTAACAACCAACAATGAATATTACTACTAATAATGAATATTAATCCCTACTCTTATTACAATATGTTCTAAAAAAATAAAATTTTTATTCATTTATCCAAACATCCATTGAACCTAATGCAATATGTAGTACACTAATTTGTCTACAACAGTTCCTTTACAGATACCGCTATTTTACATATTTTCGATATTTGTAAGGAACTAGAAGGAAAGATCATAAATTATAACGCTCGTCATTCTAAACCATCAAATTTTGGCCTCGCACGAGAACATTTGTATCTATTATTAATGTTATTGGTCAGTAAAGTTATCAAGATATTAAACAATCCAAAATAAACAAAACGTACTGTATACAGAGAAGGAAACTAGATGGAAACCGTTGGGGCCATTAATTCTTATAAAATGTATTGAAATCGAGAGGTGCCTTATGGTTATTGTTTCATCAGGTGAAAATGTGAATGTCGGCGTTTTCTCATGTTCGTCGGTCATTTCTACCTGCAAGCGACAGGTGGTGGGGCGACCAACACCCAGCGACGACATCGTCACCGAACTTCTTTGGTTTATCTCCTTAGATCAGTTGTAACTTATTATTTACACGACTCTGATAATACGTCTATACGCATGTCGCGTAAATATTTATATTTACAAAGTTGTTGGAATAAATTAAATATTATAACCATTTTTTTTTGTACGTGGAAAAATCCTCATGGACATTCCTACCGACTAAAACTCCACGATGACCATCCTACGCGTATGAGAGGAACCTCTTATGAATTATGTTCTGTTGCGCCCCTTTCCCGCGTCCTCTTGTTCGAGCCAGTCCTAAAATTCCCCGTCTGTTTAATTTGGCGAGGGGGTTCTTTTTTCGCGTAGAATCACCCCCACTCGGCTTATATGATATAATAATATATTATATAATTGTATAATATAATATAAAATAGCTTGTTTACGTTTTCAGCCCAAAATTCTCGAACGTAAATCGTAGGTTAAGGGGCTAATGGTCCGCGAAACGAATAAGTACGACGAACAACTAATAAAATCACATGAAATCACCTAAGGATCTCGAATGACACTATGGAAATTAGTTACTTTGCCCGGAATAAAGATGTTTATATCAACTTTATTGGAAATGGAGATAACGAGGCGACCAACATTTTCTTATTGAGCCTAAAATTCAAGGCGCATATCCTGGTTTTGAAAAATGTTTTCGCGAAACAGATTCCAGCTTATCTATCAATGTTTTCACTTAGTCGATAATAAAGAATGTTTCCCACCAAGCTATAAAAAGTAGGCCCCATGCGTAAAATGTATGACAATAGTTGAACGCGCGAATAGAGTATTCAAATTAATTTCGACGCATGCTTCGAATGGCAATACCATTGTAACTAAAAAACGAAATAGAAACGAAAGAAGTAGAGTAAAATCATGCATCGTTAACTGTTATAATCGTTATATGGTGGGAGTTGACGAATCGGACAACATGTTATACTTCTATCTTAATGAACACCGCACGGGAAAATATTGGAAAAAAGTTACGTTTCACATCATTGGCCGCATAGTATTAAATTCATATCTATTTTATAAGGAAGTTACCAAAAAGAAGCCAATGACTATAATCACCCCTTTCCGCTTGTACCACTAGTTACCAACCACCCTGTATATTATAACCTGTTACTTCAGTGTTATAATCAGTCAACCGCCTCTATTATTCTAAATGAAATAGACGATTGACCAATTCGTGGTGTCGATTATCGAATCGTAATGAGAATTCTCGACTCTCGTTGACGCGATCTACCGCGAACACGTCTGTCCGCGAACAGTCGAACAGTAGATATAAAGGATATTTAAAAAGAATTGGAAGGACCAATGGAGAATTCAGAGAGGAATTATTCAATTGATCAGGATAATTATTTATATAATACTATTTTTCTGAAAATATTGATTAGTGAACATTTTATGACGCATAATGCAATTACTTTAAATTCCAATCCTCCTACCAACAATTTTTCTTCTTTTCGAATGAATTTCTACACAAGTTACACGGTCCGAGGATTAATTGTGCAAGAAAAAGGAGAATATCAAAAGCAAGTAGTTCGTACGGAGTTTGGACGATCGATGAAAAGGGAAACGAGAAAGACGAGACGTGACCGAACAAAATTTCGAACCGACTTTCCTCAGAAGTCGGCAGAAGAAAAAGGAGCAAAATGTCTGACGAGAATGCCGAATACAATCGGGTCAAATGATTCTGATCCAGAGTCGATTGCTCCCAAAGTTCATGAAGAACTTTAAAGCAATCCTAACTCCATATGACTGTTCTCAAATCGTGACCGCAATTTGTCTTCATTCGCCTCGTTCGCAACAATGGTTCCCAAAGTTTCGGTAGAAACGATGTTTCGTTGCTATTGACGTACACATACACAGTCGGCTGTCCTTCAGCGTCAGCACAAAGAATTTGATTTTGTATAAAATAATTTCAACGACGAAATCAAATCGCTTCCACGTAATGCTTTGTTCTTTCAACTTCTTTTAATTTCATTTCATAGAAAAATGGGGACGAGAATTCGATTGAACAAATACGTTGATAACAGTTCAATGGTTAAACGTCTTTGATTGCATTGTGCGCGTACACAATTTAGTTTGTTCGCGATATTTAATTGCACACTTGATAAAACGCAGTGTAAATTGTTCCGATGTATGATAAATTATCCATAGCCTTCGATTGCTGAAAATTTTGCTAAATCCTGCAGATTCTCGAATTTATTTTAATTCCGTTCTTATTTTAACAAACAAAGAGATTTGTCATATTTCAGGAAATTGTTAACTATCAAATTAAAACGAAAAATTATGCAGAGAAATAGTAATTTTTTCATATCTTACTCAATCCTCAGGTGAGAATTTTAACGTGGGAAAAATACAGTTGGGTTCGAAATGACCAAAAGAATCAGAGTTGAGTGCAGTTTAAAGAAAGAATGTTTTAAGCAGTTACTATATTAGATAATAGTTATTTTACAATAGTAATTTTTTCATATTTTACTCAATCCTGAGGTATATTTTAACGTGAGAAAAATACAATTGGGTTCGAAATGACCAGGAGAATCAGAGTTGAGTGCATTTTAAAGAAAAAATGTTTTAAGCAGTTACTATATTAAATAATAGTTATTTTACAATTCAAATAACATAGTATCCATCGGCAAATAAACTATTTTTTTTCGGTAAGCTATTGAATGGGCATTTGAATTATTTCTTAGCAATGAAAATAAATCAAGGAAATAATATTTATACGCAAAAAATAACGAATACTTTGCACCCATGAATAATTATATCTTAAATATTGCAATACTATAACTGCTTTTTTCCAGAAAGCAAAAGAAATTAAATAGTACGAGATTAAAAAATTATCTGTATTAAAAAATATATTCGATACATATTAATATCTTCAGAATATTTGTTCATTATGAATAAAGATAATATATAGTATAATAGGTATAATAGATATATTATTGTTGCCAATTCTCAACTAAGTGGCGATCAGTCAGGTTGCAACTGATCGGTTGATATCGCGAACGAGATTAATGCTCAAGGTGGAGGTAATGGGTTTTATGGGATGGGAATCTATTACTTCAAATCTTGTATTTGTGTACTCTCGTGGGCGCATATCCTCTGGTATTGCTGATTGATACCAAATGTTTACTTTAGACTTAGTATTAGCCTCTTAAAGAGGTCCGCATTGTAAGGTTTATAACGTGGGAAATTCGGACTTTCTCAAAAGAGGCGGCCCGAGTCATAAGCGGACGGCCACTCCAAATCCCGAAAAAATATTTCAAAATTAGATTCTAATAATTTTAGAATCCTTCAAATAAAATAATAGATGTGTTTAAATATTATTTTAGAAACGTTCTCCAAAAAATAAAATATTTTATTTTCAAAATTAAATGTATGATAAAAAGTAAAATAGACTATTTAATATCTGCTATTTGAAATAATATTTTATCCAGCCCTGAAAAGAATGCAGCAGAGTTAAAGCTTCAAGCCTGACGTGCTAGAAACATTTTTTAAATCGTTGATTTTTTAATATATATTAATATTCATCCTTCTGTTTATAACTTATAAATGTTTTGCGATAATTACATTTTTCAAATATATATTTTTATTGCACTTGTAAGATAGAACTTTCTTAAGAAATTTGTATAATTGGTATAATTTGAATAATTTTTGTGTCAAGTACATAAGATAGAATTCAGTTGTATAATGTGAATCATTTAGATGTATTAAAAGGTGTTTCCTTTGAAAGTACTGTCAATAAGTAACGGGACACCTTTTACTGCTTTATAACTTACTGGCATACCTTTCATGGTAAATAGAGAAGTGCGAAAGTTCTTCCTGCTCTTTAGAGGTTTTCTTTCATTTCTTTGACACAGAGTAACATTTTATTATATATTAAAAAGAAAAAATATTGAAGCGATATTACTTATTCAATGCAAATTCATCAAAAGGACAAAGAATTTAAGACGTAATTAAAATTACCAGAACGATAATAACGTGGTTTTTCTACTTTTAAACGATTCACTATTAAAATGTATAACATTATTTAATTAACATTATTTAAGTTAACTTTATCCATATGAATATTATCTACACAATGTATTAATATCTACATAAATATATGTATAAGAACAATATACAGAAATAAATAATTATTTACAATTTAAATATTAATCCACGCTTTTCATTCCCAAAATGATACAGGACTAACAACTAAATATTTAAAAACAAATTACTTGCGAGAAATAGATAAAAAATATCTAATACTGTGTTTATCTTTATGACACCACAATAAATCTTTTAAATAAATTTTTAATAATAAATCTTTTAAATAATTTTTAATAAATAAATTTTTATCCAAATTATATTCCCCGAAATTATTTCGAAACTAGATATAAATATATCGAATTCGTGGAAATTTAATATAAAATAAATATCGATCTTTGTATTATTAGAATATTGTAGTATTGTTGACAGATTGTCTAAGAAATATCCGGTGAACAATAAACAATGTTGCGAGAAATTCTAAATGTAGTATCGTGGACGAAAAGCCTAAGAGATATCGGGCGAACCATGAACAATGTCGCGAGAGCCGAGGCTCCGTCGGGTCCATCAATGTGTTATCGGTCTTTTCAAGTGCATAGTTTCGTAAAAAAGACCTACTTGACCCTGGCCACGAGCGTCTGCAGAACACGTGTGCCGTGGGCCTAGCAAAAGACAATAGAATGCTACAACAGCCAGAGAGAAGCAGCGTGCGAGTCGAGAAGCAGAGTTTGCGAGTGGCGTTGCCGAGAGAGTGTGGATTGCATTTTGTGAAAGTCGAGTCGTTATCTAATTATTTAGTTGTGCTGTTTTCTGTACGTTTGGTGTGAATAGTTCAGGTTGAACAACAATCGTCTTTTTCTGTCCGATTAACATCTGTATTATCCATTCCTTGTAAATGTATTATATCACGATATTACATAAATGTCGACAGATCGAAAGGGTCGGGAAACTTCAATGGGCCAAACGGCTCATCAATGTGTCGTCCGTCCTTCAATCGAATAGTTACGCGGAAGAAGACGTATGTGGCTGTAACATCAATCCACATCAGAGACCAGGCCATACAACGCGGGCAAGATGACAGCCAGACGTACGTCTGCACATCCTTGGCGCGTATTCTCAATAGTCTTATAGTCGATGGGTCTTGGTATTTTCATAGTTAAGGTCCTTCAGATCAAACAAGTATCTTTTGTTTCAGGTTTCCTTTACATTTATTGTTTGACAGGGGAAAGTTAGTTTTCCTCACGTTTGGTATCTTCCGTTAGCAACTTTCTCTCGAGGGCGGCTAGAACCTTGTCATCAACCCTTGTCAGAAAATTGTCATCAACAAAGTCGATGGTCCCGTGTCCTTGGACACACTCACCCCTAGCTTTCCTCAGACACAGTATCGTCACTAAAACTCATTCAATCTCTATCTTTAGAATAGTCAACATATCTTTACCGGTTTCTATTCTTAAACCAGTACTTACCACTACTTAAATCAGTTCGCGTACTTAACGTATCAGTGTAATTAGGTTTTACATAATGTTGTTGGAGTGAATTGTGATTTATGTGTGTTAATTCAGTGTGTATTCCATTGTGATTGCTGAATTTATAATAAAGTTTAATAAAAGCAAAATTGATAGTTGTGTTACGACTCAGCTATTTTATTTTATCATTCAACCCTCAAGTTTACGTGACATGGCTATGGTCGCGGAGGGTGATGGGATACGTACGTGGTAGGGGTGTGAGAAAGGACAAAGGGATGAAGGGAGAAAAACGATTAATCATCAGTCGTTAACTGAGAGTCGAATTGTGAGGAATCGTTAACTAAGAGCCGAGTTATGTGGAGTTGCGAGTTGAGATTCAAGTTGTGAGGAGTCGAGAGTTGAGTCAAGAGAGAGTTGCAGAGTTGTTATAAGTTGTAAACTATTAGTTTTAAGTTGTGAATTATGCATTTAGTTGTCTTAGTTATAGCACATTTATATTTAGTTCACGTTAAATAATCATCGTCTCCTGTTTAAACCCTTAACCTACAACGATGATCGTAGTACGAATATACAGAGTGGTTAGTAACTGATGGTACAAGCGGAAAGGGGGTGATTCTACGCGAAAAAAGAAGTCGAAAATATAGAATAAAAATTTGTCGTTTGAGGCTTTGTTTTCGAGAAAATCGACTTTGAATTTTCGCTCGGTACGCGTGCACTTTATCACGTCTCGTTATAATGGATCTCACTGTAAATCGTTGTCTTGATGGAAAAATTAAAAAAAATTTTTTATTCTATATTTTCAACTTCTTTTTTCGCGTAGAGTCACCCCCTTTTCGCTTGTACCACCAGTTATCAATCACCCTGTATAATAGCTTGTTTACGTTTTAAGTTATAATTCTCGAACGTAAATCCACTGTAAATAGATCCATCTATCAATAAACTTATCATATAGGATAGAAATTATTGGAAATCCTAATTTCTAATATTTTTGAATAAATAACCCTGTACTGTTTTACTTTTGTCTTATCAAATTTAAATTTCTTTATTTATTATTTGAATGTATTATATTTATATAAATATATAATCTGCGTAAATAAACAGTGCTTATAGTTCATTTTATACACGATAAAACTAAATATAGGTATATATAGTAAGTTGTATATTATTTTAAAATTAGATAAAAGTTGATGAAAATTTATACAGTACAGATTATTTCTTTCTGACATGTCACTGCTATGCTTCGATAATTCACAACTCAAAAATGTAAACTTTAGAGGAGAGACGTCTTAAAATTTACAAAGAAATCTTTGCAAGTTATTTCAATGACGTTATAAGGCTGACTTAACATAACATACGCTACTATCCAGGAAAGTAGTATAACCATTTTTTAGCGCCACGTAGCGCGATCGTGCTGTTCGCGTACTGCGGTGAATTGTGTCACGATGTTTGGTAACGATCGTCAATTCGTAACGCGCTCGGTTTCCGAATGTAGCTCGTTGCGGGTCGTATCAGAGTCTCCTCTCGTAATTACTTTTTTTTCAACTAATCGTAAACCACCTGCATATACGAAAAAAAGAACAGCGCGATCGTATCGATCGACATTTCTCTCAAAAAAATGAACAAAGTGCTATCGCGCACAATCAGTGCACAAAGTGCTATGACACAATCAGACACGGATTCTTAAAAACCCCGGGTACTAAAATGGATAACTTACTTGTAGCGTCACAAAATAACTGAAGATGAACCAGTGGTGTTGTAAAATTAAGGTCGGATTGACAACGCCACAAGTAATAATTTTTCTCCTCTGACGACATACTGATGCAATTACAAACATACCGTTTTAAATGATAAGAATAGATATATTATATAGATCTCGTAACTTGATAAAAGCAACTTTGAAATTGTCTGAGTTGTACCAGTATCAAATCAAAGCAACAATATATTGTGAAGGGTACATTTGGTACATTCCTAACTAACACACATTGTGAATTTTACAGCCTCTTTTAATTTTTGAGATACACGATTTTAAAACAGGTATTATAAATATAATATTCTTAGAAAAAAGAATTTAGTCTCTATGAGCTGCTGTAAGCTAAATGCCTCGTCTGGACAAGAGTGAAGCATTCAATTATAAGATTAGATTAGAAAGATATGTATAATTTTTGTGAATTATATATTTTTATTTTACAAGTCTGTTACGACCGTTCGCGGAGAGACGCGGTCGCGAGGAAAACGCGTCAGCGAGAGGCGTAAATTCTCGCTACGATTCGGTGAATCGACGCCGCGAAGTAGTCGTTCCCCTGTTTCGGTTAAGATAACAGAGGTGGTTGAATGAATATGACACAGTAGTAAGTTATATTTCACCGTTTATTCCACTAACTTATAACGAAGGCAGTTACACTGGTGCGTATGTACGAGATGAATGAGTGACTGATCTGCGGGTGTGTATACCCGGTGGAAGGATGTTGATCGTTCGAAGGATGTGAAATCAGTACTGTCTTGAGAGACGATGCTGTCTCGGAGGAAAGCTAAGGATGGGTGTGTCTAGCGCACGGGACCATCGGATTTGTTGGTGACGATTTTAATTAAGAGAGTGAGGGAAATAGGCTTCGTTGTTGATTGGTTAAACGAAGGGTCTTAACCGCCCTCGAGAGAAAGTGGTTAGTGGGAGGAAAGTTGCAGCGTACGTGAGAAAAACTAACTTTCCCTTGTCACGCCGTGGTAGACAATAGTCCTTGGAAATTCTTCGGAAACAGACGTTTTTTTTTGGATACGCAGTGAGTATCCGAAGACATCTGGTTGCCATATTGCCCGCGGTGTGTGGCCTGGGCTAGGTAGAGTGTTACGCGACGTAACAAAGTCGTTATTATAAAAAGTTCTTTATGATAAAAAAATATATTAAAAAAAATTTATTACTAGTTTTGCTATTTGTTTTTATTATTTATCACGAAAAGATCAACGCATTTTTTAAAATAATAGCATGTCGTAGTGGAGAAAATATAATTTAAAGTTACAATTTTGTTGAGACTAAAAGTTAACTAGAAACTGAATGGATAATGCCTTTAGTAACTCAAAAACATGATTAATTAAAATCTTAAAATTTGGACTTACATTATTGTAATTCTCATCTCGTTAATTACAAATGCACTACAGATATTTACGCATTTATGAAAGGTTTAAATCTACGAAAATGAGGAGAATATGCGTAATATGTGAAAATACGCAAAATATCTAAAATAAATGTGCTCGTTACAATATTTTGAGAGTTAAACAAATATCTGTGCAAGTTTCATTTCTTTATATCCTTTCGTAAAAACATAAATTTGGATAATCTTTGCAGTATAATTATAAATGATTGTATATGTTAAGCATCTTATTAGCATCTAATGTTTTTTAATCTCTGCACGTTCGTACAGGGAGAAATTCAACGTGCTCAGGGAATCTCACTTTAATAAATCGATCGTTAGTTCGAGGAAAAATCAAACGAATAAATCGTCTTCATTACCGTGTCCCCAATCTCGATTAATGATGTTAGATTGCACTTCATAATCGTGGTAATGGTACACCTAAATTCGTGTTCGTCTCGTGCATACTGAACGTTACTGGTATGATAAATCTGCGTAAGTAAGCAGCACCTGGAGCCTTTTTTTACGAAAAACACAAATTACTGCAAATTAATTATTGGAAAAAGAAAAAAATACGGAAAAGTTCAATAAATAAATGCGGTATGTTCGACTCGTTGGTTTATTTGCTAATGTGAAACTGAGAAATACATGCTTTTTAAGAGTATAAAACACAGAGTTATGGTGGAACTGATACGACAATCTCTATATATAAAAAATAAAATTTTTATTGTTGTTTTTATTATTTCTGCGAATGATTTAAAACGATGGAAGCTATATCGATAACAATTTTCATTGTATTTTTCCATTGAAAAAAGCAATACGTTTCATCAGTAAAAATAAGAGATTTGATTAATGTCAATAATTATTGTTTTTAATTTGTTTATAAAACTTTCGATAAATCATTTCCTATCAATACAACAATTCATTTCCTTTCGCATCGTCATTCGGAGAATTATTTTCGGTAAAAGAATTAACAATTTGTCCAATGTTTATTGAACTTCATTAAGTTCAAAACTGCGCTGGGTGCAATTGGTACTTAAAGAGGTGACAATTCAAGAACATCAAGTGTTGGTGGAGCTAGTTGGTCGAAGTACCTATATCTAAACTGTAGCAGTTTCTTGACCACAATGGTTGGCCTTAGCTAATAGCAGGAGTAAAAATGAAGAAATAAAGATTTCTTAAATTGCTTGGCAAGGTAGATACAACTAAAGCTTTCTAAGGAACTGTATACATTCATTTGGACCAGCCATCGTTGTTGTACAACAGAGATTATATTTACTGGTATAAATATTGATTTTTACAAAGTTTGACAAATAACCGTGGTGATTAAACACTCGAGATGTTAGTGACAATGTTCTTAGGTTCAATAACGAATCCACGGTCAACGGGGTAACTTTTTGTTAAACGTAGAATATATTTTGAAGCACAAAGTAACGTTTGCTGTGATGCTCGGTATAATACTGCACGTAAAGACGATGTGCAGACTCTCCAAGGTGATCGCAAGAATAAAAGACTGATGAAAATTTTCCTCTCCTTACGATCACGTTTTTTCGTTGCATATTGGCCGGGGATACCAACAAAATTCCAGCCGTCGTTGCTAGGCAGACCCGCGTAGAGCTGACATTGCTCCTGCCCGGGGTTTGATTGTTAATACAACGTGTGTCCCACAGTATTGGCACGTCTCTGTTAGGTAAAAACGTTTATTCCGTGACCGTGGCTACGTTCAGCGACCAGTTGTGTCACCTCGAGTCCAAGCCCACCGTCGCAAATCTCGGGCAAACATAATAGGGTTGAATCATAACAACTGTTTCTAAGTTTTATCATTTAAGCACAGCTATAATAAATAGTCTAGATTAAAGTTTTGGGGATCTTCCCAAAAATTCTAAAAGAAAAGATGTCCCCTCATCTCCGACATGTATATATATATTGTGCGAATAATTGCAAAGAAGAAAACATTATTGGAGTAGAATTAGAATATTATAAATTACTCCCATGATAATTTTCTTTAGCTGTGGTCGATCTCTAAAATTGCAAACAATTTTGTTTTCGATTATTAGTCACCGTATCCATTAAATGTTACTTTAGAATAATTAAACATTGATTCACTTGAATAAATAAATCAGATTTCTTTGAATTATTTCATTATTGGGCTATTCAATAAAATAAATTTTGTTATATTAAATACACTTATTGTATTTAAATAATTATTTTCTGGAATAATATCTTAAATAATTATAATCGTACACATTGCATTTTCCAGATACCGATTTAAATAACTTTGCTTTTTATACGAAAAGATTTATTTTAAGTTGATTTGTTAATTATTTCTTTAACTATTTTATAAATATTAATATCAAACAGAAAGAGAAATCTTATAACAAAAATGTAATAATTTATTTCCTTAAATTTTCTACTAACCGATCGTTCTCTCTTTCTCTCTCTCTCTCTCTCTCTCTATCTCTCTCTCTCTCTCTCTCTCTCTCTCTCTATCTCTCTCTCTCTCTCTCTCTCTCTCTCTCTATCTCTCTCTCTCTCTCTCTCTCTCTCTCTCTATCTCTCTCTCTCTCTCTCTCTCTCTCTCTCTATCTCTCTCTCTCTCTCTCTCTCTCTCTCTCTATCTCTCTCTCTCTCTCTCTCTCTCTCTCTCTATCTCTCTCTCTCTCTCTCTCTCTCTCTCTCTATCTCTCTCTCTCTCTCTCTCTCTCTCTCTCTATCTCTCTCTCTCTCTCTCTCTCTCTCTCTCTATCTCTCTCTCTCTCTCTCTCTCTCTCTCTCTATCTCTCTCTCTCTCTCTCTCTCTCTCTCTCTATCTCTCTCTCTCTCTCTCTCTCTCTCTCTCTATCTCTCTCTCTCTCTCTCTCTCTCTCTCTCTATCTCTCTCTCTCTCTCTCTCTCTCTCTCTCTCTCTCTCTCTCTCTCTCTCTCTCTCTCTCACCCTCTCACCCTCTCACCCTCTCTCTCCCTCCCTCTCCCTCTCCATACCTCCCTCCCCCCTCCCTCCCCCCCTCTCTCTCTCTCTAATTCACTAATATAAATATACGCGTATACGTAACAACTTTCTCTAAAATGAAATGAAATTGTACTTCTACTTCTTTCATTTATTCGACTTTATGCTTTCATTTCATATGTGGATATCTCCTATAACGCAACGATAGCCTTAGATCGTTCGATTGCTTCGTGTAATGATCCTTTTAAGAAAATGGTCTTCGGCTCAAGTATCCATAAACCGATCCGTTTATATCGTATATGGGTATACAGTGGTGCTAGTCAGTTTACGATCAGACATCTCCGATGTAATATTTCAAGCGAACTTCTGAACTTCTTGAGATATCCCACGTTTCCCTTCTAATAAAGCGTTTCACAGTGACATAAAAATTATAACGCATAAAAGCAAAAACTATACAGGACGTTCATTGCACGATAAACCAGTAACAATAGCTAAAAATTGCACTGAATAAGGTTATATAAAATACAATGGTTTATGATCGACGATTTAAATGTTATTGTTGTATCTAAGTGTATTTTAGAATTCGACATATAATTTCTAATTTTAATAACGTTGTTATTTCTATTATTATAATTCCTATGAATAATTGATGAAACTGCAATAGTTAGTTTCATATTCAACATAACACAGACACGATATCCTTAAAATTTATATTTTATAAATACATAAATAAATGCGCTGAAATTTATAATATGAAAGTCATATATAGAATTTTACATCATTTGAAATTTATCATGCTTGGTTTGTAAAGTAAAATGCATATCACATCTTTGAATTTGTGAAAACATTAGTTGAAAATAAACTTCATTAGTTGAAAGAAATTTTACTTATCAAAAGAATAATTATTACATCATTAAAATATTAGGTATCCAATGAAGAAATTGTTATAAATTTGAAATTTATATATTGAATTTTGTTATAATTGTTAAAAATTCATGATTAGAATTTTGATGGAACTCCAGTCTACGTGATAAAATTAATAGATTTTAATCAAGGTTTTAAAATTCCATGTAAAGAATGGAAAATAAGATAGGAAGAACAGTTTAAAATAGAAAGGCGGTTTAGCCGTCGCGTCGTACCGTACGGACGTCCCATGCGTTTAGTCTGGAAAGAATACGCACCTGATTGATTATTTTTGACAGAGAACACAATTGTACGGTTAAGCATGCGTATTGCTCGAAAGTGTCGCATGTAGAAAACAACGTAGCATCGTGCGACGATGAGTGATAAAGAGCAGTACCTCCCTTGGCAGTCATCCCGCGGAACATCTTTTCATTTCGCTGTTATACCCACTCATATAAAGTTAGCGTAGGCGTAAGTTTTAGTGACAACAGCGCCGATTTCGCACATCTAGACACTGTATCTAGCACAGCAATGAAAATACCGGATTAATCAACACGTACCAAACGAGACTTCTGAGCACAGGATTTCACGTCTTCAAATCTAACGGAAAGTGAGCAAAACAATCCCAACTCTGTAACATCTTACTCACACGCTATAAAACTTGCTTCTTCAGCAGTCAAGGAGCAAGCCATAATTATTGTAGTATCGTGGACAAAAAGGCCTAAGGGATATCGGGTAAACCATAAACAATGTCGCGAGTGCGGAGACGTCATCGTGTCCATCAATCCTCGTGTCATCGGTCCTTCGATTGAATAGTTTCATAGAAAAGGCCTCCGTGACCCTGGCCACGAGTGTTTGCGGAACACGTGCGTGGTGGGCTTAAGAAAAGACAAAGGGATGCTAGAACAGTCAGTGTCAGTGGAGAAATCAGAGAGTGTGAATCGAGAAGTCAGAGAGTGCAAGTTGCGTTGTCGAGATAGAGTGTTGTTAGCGTTGTCGAGGGAGTGTGGTCCGCGTAAGAGAGAGCGTTGGGTCCGTTGGGGCGAGAGTTGCAAATTAAATATTGAGTTGTCTAGATTAACCCTTAGAGTGCTATGGACGCATATATGCGTTTGGCGAAAGCTATCGGTGTGGACTAAAGACACACATATGCGTTTTCTGTAAATGTTCGGCATGGACTAAGGACGCATATATGCGTTTGTCAATTTTTCCGAACACCTACGCAGAAGTAATACCATTACGTTTGTGTGAGATAAATATAAATGCATTCCTTATATATAATGCATATATTTTATATTAAAAATCTACTGCTTCGAAACAAAAATTTAGTGAATTTCATTTAGCGTTGATAAGAGACATTTTACGAAAATATTTCCAACGTAGAAGCATGTTAGGAGGAGGAAAGAGAAAGTCTGAGGATTTACCATTTCGTTTAATTGATAGGCATTTTCCATCGAAATACCCTAATCGTGCCGGCACGACACAATTATCAAGAAGAAAATATGTTGTTTGTGTGAAAAACAAGAGAAGGAGCGACACGCGATACGAATGCAGAAAATGCGATGTCGGATTATATATCGATAATTGTTTTGAAATTTTTCACACTCAACTGAATTATTAACTCGTGTTATATTTACTAAATTTAGTTTTCTAGTTTATTGTTTTCTAGTTTATTACCCAAATTCTAGTTTATTGTAAATTTCAATGTTTATAATAAATAATTAATACTAAAAAATAACGCTCTTGAATCGTTTAATCTCGTGAAAAAGAATTACTATAACTTATTACGATTTGCGCTTTGAATAGTCAATCAACGGAGTTCAGTCTAGCGAAAAAGTACTCTGTCCACAGCGATGGTCAGCGTTGGCCGCGCGCCGTCCGTACGGACCGCATAGGCCGCGAGTATTCAGCACTCTAAGGATTAAAGCACGTTATTGTGATTTATTCACGTTAAACAACCATCGTTCTTCTGTTTAATCAACATCTGTACAATCCATTTATTGTAAATAAATCATCATCAATAAATAATATTTTATTCCCGATATTACATTATCTACGAAGTCGACGAAGTAAGCATCCAAGATTATATATATGTAATAGGAAAAATAAATGGTCTTAAAGCTATGAAATACGTTTCAAAATATATATCAAAGAACCGAGTGTGCGTATACCTAAAGAAAAAAGAAACAGACGCACAACCAACTATATTACACAAATCAAACATCATAAATAATAAATGTATAAATGTAACCTATGCTAACGCCGACCTAAAAAATAATGCTCTCAAGTGTCTCTTCACTCGTAGAAAACATGGGAATTGAAAACACCTTTAACACGTTGACTGCCACGCGTGTTTTCAAAGAAATCTCCGTTAGGCCACGCGTACAGCAGTACCAAGCGTTCTTCCATCGATATTTTAGTAATACGAATCGCTCAAGTGGTGGTCTCAAGAATGATCTTTCGTTTCGTTTGTTCGCAGCGTTAAAACCACTAGCTGTTGTTGAATATAACGAAGGAAAGTGTGGTATAGATTATTCCGACCAAATGGTTTTTTATGCCATCAAAATTAGAAAAGGAATCAAATGGTACAAAAGACTTGGCATTCGATTCCTTCTGGAAATTTCTGTTGTAAACGCTTTGAGGGTTTACAAAATTGCAGCAAGAAAAAATATAAATATTAGGATATTTAGACAATTATTAGTTGAAAAATTATTAGGGTTGTCTGAAAATACAAAAAATCCTTGTCTTCGACGGAGTCGGCATAATATCGCCGTTCGGAAAAACGATTCCGGAAGAAGCATTAGACGCGTATGCAAACTATGTTATGCAAATAAAAGACGTCGAATGGACCGAACAAAGGCACAAAAGAATTTGAAGAAAACGACAACTTATTGTCCAAATTGTCCCGACCAACCTCAGCTATGTATAGAATGCTTTAAAGTTTTACATTCTAAATAATTTTTTTAATAAACCATTTTCGTATTTTTATTTTATAACAGTTCGACTATTATTACAATTAATAATTAACAATTAATAATTAAATATAATAATTTACATTAAATTATGTATAGAATGCTTTACATTTTTACATTCTAAATAATTTTTTTAATAAACCATTTTCGTATTTTTATTTTATAACAATTCAAATACTATTACAATTAATTGTTAATTAACAATTTATTATTATGGAATATCTTTTCAAATACCTACGACGATCCTTCGCAAGTAGTCAAATAAGCGACACCCGAATATGGGTTACGTGGCCTGACCAGAAAGTTTGCTGAGACCCGAATACGAGTGTTAAAAAAAATAATGTCAGGTTATGTTTAGAAATATCTTCTTTGAATGCAGGAACAACCGATCCAGAGTGAGCCCATGCTTCAGAAGGCAAGTATTCATAGATTCTGATAATGACAAAAGAATACCTGACTCCTTTCTACTAACCTTTGATGACACCATATATCGGAAAACCCATCAAAAACAAAGGACGCTAACAACAAGTCAACTTTCGCACCAGCAAATCCACACCGTCAAACCGCCAGTAATGAACACCAGAAAAACAAATTGGTCAATTTATCCAGCAAACATTACTCATCAACTCGCAGAGAAAGGAATAAACTTTGAAATTGATCCAACCTGGGTTAACAGAGCAATAAATAAATTTCAATCAGTTATAAAATCAACAACATATAAAACCTTCGAGATTACCACGCATAAAATGGATAGGAAAGGAATCGTTCCTCGATGGAACGAAGAATGTAAAATCGCTGTGTGCAAAATGTAACAGAATGCACGATCGTCAACGTTATGGCATAAAAATTCGAACAAAACTCTAATGGTAGTAACTGCAGCCTATCATTTTCGGCGAATGAGGCTATTTACAAAACCTAGAAGAAAGACACTGTGAAATTCTCAGACAAAAGCAAAATCAACCTCACACTACATTTGTAATAATATACGAAATAATAATATATATACTATCAAAGAATCAAATTAACTCCACTTTCTTATTAAGAAAAAACTCCGCTCCTGACTCATATCCATAATCTATTAGGTCGTCCGAAAAGTTTCTTTCGTTTTATAAGGAAATAATGGATACACAACATTTTCTGTTTTATATTATTTTATCGAATTACGTATGATCCATTTTGTTCTATCAAAATAAAGATCACAACCTTCGACAGATTAGGTTTCATGTTTGTATGAAAATGCATCGTTGTAAAAAGCGAGTCTGGAAGAGAAAGACACTTTTCGGACAACCTAATATTATTAAAAATGTTCCAAGAATCTGGAATAAAATGCCTTCTGAAAATCTATAATTGTATTTGGATCTACCGTGCCTTCCCCGATAACTAGCGAAAAGCTATAGTAATTTCAATCTTTAAGTCGAACATAAAATAAATAAAATAAATAAAAAATAAATAAATAAAATAAATAAAAAAATAAATAAATAAAATAAATAAAAACTAACATAATTCAAGTAACTATTACTCGATTGTGCTAACCAACACTATGTGAAAACTACTAGAGAAAATCTTAAATAGCAGTCTTCGTTGGTACCTTGAATCCAATAACGTACTAAATCCAATCCAATATAGTTTCCGACAACATCGTCCCGTTATAGACGTATTAATAAACATGGAAACTTGTACGCGTGACGCTTTCCAAAAAGATAAATATCTAACTGCGATATCTATCTAGACCCCTAAGAAACATTTGACATGATTTTGAAAGTCAAAAATAGTAAGCATATCCCTCAAGCTAAAGATTGACAGTAATATGCTGGCTTTTATAACCAGTTTTTTAACAAACAGGTTCATTTAAATTAGATAAAAATTGTAGAATACAAAATGCCAATCATAAGCGTCACTTTATTTCTAATCGAAGTTAATCATATACAGGGTGGTTGGTAACTGGTGGTACAAGCGGAAAGGGGGTGATTCTACGCGAAAAAAGAAGTCGAAAATATAGCATAAAAATTAAAAAAAATTTTTTTTTCATTTTTTTTTTAAATCTACAGTGAGATCCGTTATAACGAGACGTGATAAAGTGCACGCGTACCGAGCGAAAATTCAAAGTCGATTTTCTCGAAAACAAAGCCCCAAACGAAAAATTTTTATTCTATATTTTCGACTTCTTTTTTCGCGTAGAATCACCCCCTTTCCGCTTGTACCACCAGTTATCAACCACCCTGTATAATCTACAGCCACCAGCTACAGCTCACATATTCTCTGACGACCTCATTATGACACGCGGCAGAACAAATTGAAGTTCCATGAATAAACTTCTGTCAACAGCCACCAGAAATCTTCTCGATTAAAAAAAGCCCAAAGTATCTTATTCATTGAAAAAAAGCAACAAATGATTAGCCTCTGTCTGAACTACTCCTGAGAGACAATGAAATAAAATTTGTAGATACCATCACATTACTTGACCTCATCTTTGATCACAGATTGATTTGAGTACCTTATCTGAAATACATAAAAGATTCCTGCATTAAAAAGTTAAATGCCATCAAAATGTTTGCCAATAATAAATGAGATGCTAACCAGAGATTTCCTTTAGAAACGTACATATATAGAGTATTAATTCGTTTCGAAATCAGCTATGATTCAACCGTCATGTAGCACTAAAATTAGCCGGGTGACAGATGTATACCGTACCTGCTAAATCTTAAATACTAAAAATCTCCACCACCCCAAACAATCCTGTTTATATTTATATCTTTTCCAACAGACACAGATAACTCTACAATAACAAACCCATCAAACTACCTTCTCTCTTCTATGTCAGACTCTACAAAATCTTACAATTACTGTAGTATCGGGAAAATTTAGGTATAAATTTTTCCCCGACTATTTACAATTGATTTACAATAAATTGACTGCACAGATATTAATTAGACAGAAAACGATGGTTGTTTAACTGGAACTAAATACAAAAATCGTACTTTATCGCAAACAACTCTCGCAACTCAACGACGCTAACAACTCTATCTTTCAACAACGCTAGCAACTCTACTCCTCGACTTCTCGACTAACTCTAACTCTCGATTCACACTCATTTCTCGATTCGCACACTCTGACCTCTCGGTCAACGCTCTTTGAACCCAAAATCGTCCTTCTTCTCTAGCGTTCTTTTCTTTTTTCTTAAATCTCACCACGCCCATGCTCCGCAAGAACTAGGTGACCTTAGTCACATGGGTTTCCTTCCATGTAAACTAACAATTGAGGGGCAGACGACACTGTTTTCATGACTCGATCGATCTCCAATTAGGCCCTTTTTTTCACGATACTATATTACTAAATATCGTAATGTTTCCTATCATCGAACGAAGACAAACAAAAAAAGTCCCTTGGATTGTAAAATTTCTCAATCACCAACCTTGCCGAACATCCTAAAAATACAAAAGATATAGCGGAATACAGGAACCGATTCCCACAGCTCAATAGCAACTATCTCTTCTTCACCCAAAACTAGACTAATCAGTTGATCATCATTGATGGGGTACTCTGCAAACATGCCACCATGAACAACATTACAAACTTTTTCATTTATATAGACTTCAAGAGCACAAACAAAGTTCTAATGAACACGTATGTAAGTAAATGAACATCAACATATAGCAGTTCCATTCCGATTTTTCATATAGCAATGTAAGCATCATTTGGATCCCTGCTTACCAAAGAATACCAGATAATGAAAAGGCCGACGTTACAGCGACAGATGCCGCAATCCTTAAATCTACCGATTAAGAAAAGGATCATAGTGTCTCGCCTAAGGACTGGACCCATCAAAATAATCCACGAAGAAGTAGTTACAAAGACAGAGCCGCCTTATTATAATTTATGTCGTAACTAACAATTAACGATCGCTCAGATATTCTCTAAATATAAATATACAAAAATGGAAGTAGAGACGCGGAACAGAACCTGACATAGCTTTTAGCTTTCATATCACAAGACTACATATACATTGACAAAACTATACCGAAATCGATACCGTATCGAAATACGTTAAGTACCAAAACCAATATATTACCGAGAACAGAAATAAATCTTTTTTTTTTTTTTTTTTTTGTTATATGGTGGATAAAAATTTTCCGATAATACTTTTATAGATCTTATAGAGTTAAACCTATTATATAAAGATACTGGTTATACAGGGTGGTTGGTATACAGGATTCTACGCGCAAAAAGAAGTCGAAAATATAGAATACAAATTTTTCGTTTGAGGCTTTGTTTTCGAGAAAATCGACTTTGAATTTTCGCTCGGTGCGCGTGCGATACGTTATAACGGATCTCACTGTAGATCGTAGTCTCGATGGAAAAATTAAAAAAAAGAATGAATTTTTATTCTATACTTTCGACTTCTTCTTTCGCGTAGAATCACCCCCTTTCGGCTTGTACCACCAGTTACCAACCACCCCGTATATTTATACAAAAATAACTGCATATTGGTATACAGTTTAGTATATACTTTTATCGATAATTATTTTGGTTTCCTATTTCATCGTTTCTAATTTATAAAGTATTTTTAATTACATTCTTACGGTATTTTAAGATATCCTTAATTTTTTGTTTATATTTAAGCTTTCAGATCTTGTGTGGATTTATTCGCTATACATTGCAAATGTATACACAGGAAATGTTCGATAATTATAATTTAATATATGATAATTTAAATATCGGGATCCAAATATTGCAAACATGCAACACTTCTATTGCTGCAATAATATATCTATGTAATAATTCTATTACTCGAAATTGCGATCTTAGATATGCTCGATGTAGAAAAGGACAACGCAAGTGAAAAATCTAGCGACTGAGAGTCAAAGTGTTCAGCAAACATTAGAGGGTCGCGACAAGTTAAGACCTTTAACTCAAAAATCAAAATTTTTTATTTTTCATTTGTGATGAATAAAACTTTTACCAATACGTTTGTTACATTTTCCTGATTAAAATAACACCAAACACGATATAATTTGAAGCATATTTACTTACTTAATAAACGATAATTAAATAAATATCAATAAGTAAATATAATCCAAATTATATCATGTTTAGTCTCATTTTAATTAGGTAGATCTCGCAAATACGATAATAAAAGTTTAATTTGAAAAGATGCAAAATAAAAGACTTTTAGTTTTGGATTAGTACCTAGATTCATTGCCTCAGCGATATCTGTCATTGGATCGTGTTACGCTGTTCGATCGCAGCGGGTCGTCGAACTTTTTGGTGCGTCAGTGGAATCTCCCCTCTGCAGCAGGGCTGACGACTCTTCAATTATGCAGAGGATCTTTTTGTGCAATTATGGAATGTTTGATGTACATATGTAGACTTACGTTTTGATAATACAGTCTTTGAGAAACGACAAGACACATAGGTACATTTGATTTGGCAAGTAGAACAGTCATATTCAGCGTACTTATAACTTCAGTTCCAGAAGTTGTAAAACCAATTTCATTCTTCGGATGCCAAGCAAGGGATATTACCATACAATATGGTCAATATCTTGATAGCTATATGTGCATGAACATTTCGGATCGTTAACTATGCGAACTCGAGCGAGAGACGCAGCAAAATTGTAATGATTAGCTGTGCACTGATTGATCATAACAATCAATTCGCGAGATAACTTTTTATTAAAAAATCAAACTTTTGTCTGATCACTGTAAAAATGTTGGAAAAAGTTTTTTTCTTTCTTTAAATTCTCTTTTTATAAGATCGATTACTGTATTCTTAAGGCTACATGTTAGTCACAGTTTTCTTAAATATATCCTCAATTGTATTAAGTAAAACAACTTAGATACCAATTTAAAAGAAAGTGTAGAGTATACGAGAAACACAGTTGGTGATGAATTTTTGTCTTTACATTTTTAATTGAAATAAATTATTAAGTAATTAAGATATTTTAATAATTTTAATCTATAAATTTACCTCTTTGATATCAGCTCGAAGTACCAAAATATCGTCGAAACATCACTGGTTAACCCCTTAACCTACAACTACGGGCATAGCCCGTAGTACGATGATCGGGCCAAACGTAAATAATACGGGCATAGCCCGTAGATGGTCGGACCAAACGTAAATCGGCCCAAAATTCTCGAAAATGAATCGTAGGTTGAGGGGTTAAATTATTCTGTAAATAAGTATATCTCAAAGAAGAGAATAATCTCTTGATACTAACTCACATTGAAGTACTGGAAAAGCTATCTTAGCTAATTCGTACAATTCTGGCATATTATTTTTGTTTTTGTGTCAAAATTTTAAAATATTTTCTTTCGAATCCAAACGAAGACATTCTAAAAATTTTCCCATCATGCTCATAACGTGTAAGCTGTGTAGAGGAATATTATCAGCGTGTTTTTTCTTATTTAATTCCCTTAACATTTCTTCGACATCGACTACCTCATATTTATTTTTACATACAGTTGAAATATGGTTGCTACGTAACAATTGATGTTCTTTTAATATTTTTCTTTGTATTACCAAGTATGTATTAAATGGTTATTACATTATATTATTTGTGCTTGCGTTAATACTATGTTATTATTATTAATACTATATTATTAAAGAGATTCTTTCCCCGATTTATCATCGCTTCAACAAGGCCACATGCCAACGATATTTGGTCCTGGCAAATTCCAATTTACATTATGATCACGTTCGATAAAAGTCTCTAATCACAAGTTATTTTAACTTTAGTAGTATATTTTTTGTTGGAATACGTGCTGGGATTAGAGAACACGCTAAATCGTCAGCTTATAACCATGTCAGTGGATGTAAATGTTGGTCTTTATTTGATTCATGGCAGCATTTTTTTAATTCTAAAAGATGTTCCAACATATCCGATGTTCAGTGCCAGCGTGTAGGACAATCTATTATTGGCTTTCTCTTTTGCATTTAATACGCTTTTTACTCTTGTTGCTTCTAACTGTTTGCACACTCCTCTGCCCTCATTTATTATAGCTGCAGCTTTTTCCTCTTTCAAAACATCTGAGACAGTTAACTGGACTGTATGAACTGCACAACGAATAAATCTAACTTGACATTTCAATTTTTTAGTATTTTCGTTTTTATCTTCAAAATACAAAGTGACTTGTTTGTCACCTGATGGTGAAAATTATATTATTACGTCAATATGTAATAAATTACTATCATCGTATCATCTATCGTGTTTGCTATTAAAATATTCTAAGTAAATCTATAAGTTTTACGAGCTTAATCATGTTCGAGCCGTTATCAGTTATAACACATCTGATGCGCAAATATTCTATAAATAAGGACATTTTTGAAAATTTATTTTATATTTAAAGCAGTATATCTGTTGTAAATTTCTTTTTCCTGCTAGAGTTTTTAAAACAAGTTTTATTCCTTCCATGTATTGTATATTTATACTTAAAAATGAACGACTGATACAGATCGCAGCGTCATGCCAATAATTTTCTATTGAGTTTCTCCCTAAGTCGATTATGATACAAGTTTGCTGTCGTAATAACAGCATTACATACTTCTTTTGAAGAAATATTTAAATTTGAATTTGAACATGACGAAACTATATTGATAATATTATGAAAAGCGGTATCATTAATTGAACTGAAAGGCCGCCGATGAATTGTCATTAGATTTACGCATTCGTTCTACACGCCTTGCTGAATGCGTTTATTCCTATTGTTAGAACCTAGTGGTTGCTCTATTTTTCGCTTTTGATTGCCAAACATGACTGATATAAATTCAATAGGATAGTTCAAAGATAAATGTGACAATAAATTAATGTCGTGCTTTTTCTAAAAGTATGCAAATATAACTCATAGAATAATAATAAATTATTATTAATAATTGTTAATAATATATTATATTATAATTATTATTAATAATTATTAATAATTAATAGTAATAATCATATCTTGAATCATAATTAAAGTATTCGTGCACTATATTTGTTTCCCTCCGGCTCATTTCTTCTATATAGACATAGCGTTAGAACACTGACACTATCACTGATACTAACTAATGATTCAAAAATAAAGTAATATATTAATAGCATATTAATATACTAATAATAAACAAATAAGAAATAATAATAATAAATATTAATAGAGTAAAGTAAGAAATTCTGAAATAAATTAAGAAATGTCAAAACTCTTTCTCCGTCGTTAGTGCCTATTCGCCCAATGCTCGATCATCAGATTGACGAGTCTCTCCATGCTCTCGTCACCGATTTCGAGAACAAATTTTCATTTGCTTATATCCATTTCGCATTCAATTTATCGTTAAACCATAAGAGACAGTATAACGTTTCAATTATTTCGTTAAATAGCGAAAATACAGCGGTATCGATTGATGTCACAATACTTAAGGCATAAGGTCGTAATTAAATTAACCCCTTCCCGTGCCATTTAATTCGACGAAACTCGGGCCCAAGCGGTAAACATCGACGCGCGCTAAACAGACCAGACTGATGCTCGTAAACAGTCGCAATACTTCACAAAACTTGTTATCAAATGTAATAAAGAATAGGTCTAGTATTCTTGGATCGTCGCTTACATTATTTAAGACAGACGCTTTTGTTCCATGATGTTCAGAATACTTCCAAGCTATCGGTGTGTTTTTTATTTTTTACCAAATCCATGATTGTCGTGTCGTACTTTCCTCTTCGCTACTCTCATGTATAATCATACGCCTTACACGCTTTGCGACTGGCACAATCACGTCACTATTACAGGATTCGTTATCACTGTCTTCATTTAACACTTTTGTATCTTCCATTTTGAAGGGGCTTCTTAAATTTTAATAATTGAACTGCTTCGTAACAGCAGCGATAAGAATCGTGACTAACTGTCATGAGGCACTGACAGGAACTAACATTCAGTGACGATCGTAACGGGCAAAAAAACAGTCCGCGAGCTCGCCTTGTTATGTTTACATTTGGCCCAAGTATCTGGTCGCGAGTCAGACTGGCGATATTTATGTTTGGGCCAAAATCTTCATCGCTAGTCTGACTCGATAAAGTACGGGAAGGGGTTAAGGTATGAAGTCCTCCATAAATTGACAAAGCTTAGTAGATGAGGATTCTTTGCTGAAAAGAAAACAACCTCGTTTAATGATATTTAGCAGAGACGAATGTTCGACCGTTGGCGGAGAGACGCGGTCGCGGTAGAGCGCACCAGCGAAAGTCGTAAATTCTCGTTACGGTACGATGATCGATGCCACGAATCAGCCGATCCCCTATTTCGATTAAGATAATAGGGGTGGTTGAAATGATTATGATACTGAATTAACAGGTTAAATATACACTTTATTGCAACAATTTTTCCTCGAAGAATATAAGGTGAAGAGATGACTAACAAGTTGAAACGTATGCTGTTTGAACATAGGGAAAACTTTTTTTATTTTTTACTGGATTGAATAATGACACTAAGGGACTTCTCGACTTGAACGATGTTTTATAGCCATTAAGGGCCTTGACGGTAAAATAAAAATGCTTAATTTTATGACAGTTCCTTAGGATTATTGCGGTCCAACTAATTATATTTGTACAACTGGTGCGTGTCTCGACCAAGGGATGGATTCTGGTTTATGTAGAGGGTAATAGGACGTAACAACGAAAAAGAAAACACTTTGTAATACTATTGACTAAGAACAGGATAGACGTGACATTAAATGGAATTCCGTGTCTCATGTTCTGAAATACCGAAAAATATTACAGTGCATTTCACGCCCCCTATAATTTACAAGGTCGTGTCGCGACGATTGTAATTATGTCAAACAGTAGGGATATCCTTAGTCTTTGATTATCCGATCCGTTTGAAGGCGCTCCCTTTATTCAAACAAAACTTTAGTTAATGCTCGATTAAATAAACTTCATTGAATTCATTTATCTGAGCGTGAAATACTATTATATGAACGACAGATTGTAAGTACATAGTAAAGACAGTAAGCATTTGTGGCAGGATTTTCAAATTAACGAGATTCTACATGCATATTAAATAGAAATTACAGACATTATTAAATAAAATAAAGTGAGTAATTAAATGAATAGCTGAACTGAAACAATACTGTGACGTCATCCAATATTAAAATGTAAAATAGAGTTATGTGAGGTATGTGTGAAAACATATTAGTTTTATATATTTAATAATTAATTATTGAACAATGCATGCACTCAACTTAAAAAAATTTAGAACTTGTTATAAAATATTATGATGGATCGTAAAAATCACAAATATATGTCGGGTTGGCGTTAGTCTTTGGGGCGCATTGCGTATCTTCATTAGGACAAGCCATCGTAGTTGTTCAATGCAGATTATATTTACAATTATATGTACAAGTGTTGATTTAACAGGGTTTAACAATTAATCGTGATAATTAGACACTCCTAATGTAAAGACAATGTTCTTAGGTTCAACAACGAATCCACGATCAACGGGGAAAACTCTTTGTACAATAGAATATATTTTGAAACACAAAGTGACGTTAGCTGTGACGCTCGGTATCATTCTGACTGACAGACAAGACGATATGTGGAAACTCTCCAAGGTGATCACAAGAATAAAAGACTGACACGATCACATTTGTCAATTGCATATTGACCGGGGATATCGACAAAATTCCAGGCGTCGTTACTAGGCAGAACCGCGTAGAGCTGTCATTGTTCCTGCCCGGGGCTTGTTTGTTAATACAGCGTGTGTCCCTCGATATTGGTACTTCTACTGTTAAGTAAAAACGTTCATCCCGTGACCGTGGCTATTAGTTGTGTGTGGCTATTAGTAGTTCGGCGATTAGTTGTGTCACCTCGAGCCCAAGCCCACTGTCACAAATCTCGGGCAAACATAATCAGATTGTATCACAACAACTACTTCCAAGTTCTATTATTTAGATACAGATATAATAAATAGTTTAGGCTAAAGTATCGGGGATCTTCCCAAAATTCCAAAAGAAAGATCCGATGTCCATACATCTCCGACATATAGTAAGAAAATTTCGAAAAATTTATAAATATTATAAATTGAAATATTATATATGTAAATTCTTCTCCCCTTGGGATGGGTGAACATTCTTCATCACTGGTCAACTTTATAGTATTTATTATTTTAATAGCATATTATAGCACAATTATTTCTGTCATAAAGTAAAATATTTTTGTTATAGTACTCAATAGATTGACACAATCCGAAGTAAAAAACTAGCACCATGAAAATGTAAATTTAGTTTTAGCTTGTAAAAGATATGAAAATTATAAAAATCATTATTGCAACAAATTGGTAATGGTACCAGTTTACAATACAAATTAAAAATACACAATTTGATTGTGTTATGATAGAAATATCACTTTTTATGAGATCGAGAAACATCGCGCATTGTCAGTCGCACTTGACGAACAACCTTCCGGGACGTTGTCAACGGTATGTCTAATCTAACTACGTATAATGCTCATCTGCTCGCACGCGCGCCCATTTTTGCTTCACTTCCGCACCGTGAAGATCGAAAAAAAACGTTTACTTACATATTAATAATTTATTACATATAATTTATTTATATACATAATTTATATAAATTCAATTTATTATTTAATTTATTTATATACATAATTACTTACATATTAATAATTATTAATTTATGACATTTAAACCATTAGTTTGCACATTTACGTTATTAATTTATACCACTGAAGTCGTTAATTTATAACATTGAATTCATTAATTTATAATACTTATGCCATTAATTCAGAACAATTCTACTCTTAATTTATAAAAGTTACACCATTAATATATAACAATTTGTTGTGCTTTTGCATTAATTATATTATTAATGTGTAACAACGTTATAGTTAATTGAAAAGAATCCTACTATTAACTTAAAAAAATACCATCAATTCGTGACAATTAAATTACACTTCACGCATGTGTACACATACAGTGGAATAGCTACATCTTAGTATTAATTAATTAGTTTCAATGATCTTTGTAATAATCTGTGTGATAATTCTGTGGGAGATGGATGTATGTAATGCCTACTTTTAAATTTGTAAAAATCCATATAATCGTTCCGTGGGAGACATATGTTACCTGATGTTATTTAATATTTTATTGTAGTTTTAACTCTCAGCATAGACAGCCAACGTGGGATGCATGCCTCTTAGCTTTAATCAATCATAAGATAGATACACCTTACTAAATTATTAGGATCCGTCGTGGGATGTCGTGGAATATTGCAAGGACAGTGACGGATGTGTGTGTTTTGGTTTTAATTAATTTTAAGTTAAATATATCTAGGCTAAGTTCATTGTACGTGCTTTTTCTACAAACGTACATTTTTTAATTTAAAGCGAAAAGTTAAAAGCTCCATTATCTAATCCTTTTAAATAATAAATTATTCCTAATTTTAAATAATACATTATTAAATAGGACAATTGATTTAACAAAGTGTTTACAGCTTTAATTTTTTAAATTTCGCTCCAAGATAGCCAGTAGGGCTACGATCTAATGTACTTTAATTCAAATAGGTTAGAGAAGTAAGATTTAGATACAGTTAATTTTATGGCTCATCATTAGACGGCGAGGGACAATGAGGAACTTATTCTACGTTTCACGTTTTATTGTTATTTTTAAACCTTAGTTTTAAGCCTTAATTTTAAATTTAAGTTTCAAGCCTTGGTTTTAAGTCCAAGTTCTAACGCCTAATTTTAAATCTTAGTTTTAAGCTTCACTTTGAAGTTTCAGTTTCAAATTGGGTCGTTAGTTTTAAATGTTATTATTAAGTTTTAGTTTTAAGCCACGTTGTTTGTTTTGAGCCTTAGTTTTGGTATATTTGTGGAGATCGAATATTTGATCCATGTATTTATTTATTTATAAAATTTAGATGTTGATGATCTTTTGCTGTTTTCGTTGGTCTCTGTTTGGAGGTCTTGATTGGGAGTTTGTAAGTCAGACTACGTATATCTGATCATACGTAATTAATAATTGATTTGAGAATATAAAGACGAAGATAGGAAACATTAAAAAGTTCACAATTTTATGTTTCAGACATATGAAATTACAATTTTATTTGAAATTAATTAAACGAATCATTCAATTATTACAATACAGTAATTTATTATTTTGATAGCATGTAGTATTTTCTACAATATTATAAAGAAATAAAATTCTGTATTTTGATTTATGATTATAGGATATTTTGTTCTATATTTTATTTATAATTTTACACAAGACATTAGTTTTAATTCAAATCAATACTACCAACACTATACTCAATCGATAACATCACATGCGACACGAAAACAATATGGGGGAGAGGGTTAGACGATTCCCACAAGGTGGGATTTGAAAATCATTCAATGCCATGCCCGCTTCTGTATAGTTAAACAAAAGTATTACATGTTAGTTTCACATTACCTCATGTGTGGTAACACTAATATGTAACGCTTTTATTTAATTATTGATTGTTTTAATAAACATATTTCTCTTAGTTATGAGAAGAAAATAATATACTTTTGTTAATTCGTGAATCTTAACCTTATTTCTTTTATCAATTCTTTGTTACGTGTACTTAACACGGGTTCGTATAATAGATATGTGGCGGATCGGTATCAATAGAGGACGCCGACAGATCGAGCCGCGGGTACCAACCGCCAACACTAGAGGGCTACGACGACAACGAGTCTATCGGTCTAACTCGCTAGCGGTCGAATATACGAGCGATTGATATAAATACCGCACCTAACGAGACGCCCTCTACGTCTAAGGCAGGGACTACCGGGCACAGCCTTACTGACGAGTCCACCGGTAGTCCCGGGACGAAACGCACAACTCCACCTCTCTCTTTTCATACGTCACATTGGTGACCACCGACAACGAACACGCACCTTTGGAGAAGGAGTCAGAGAAAAAGGAGCCAACCACCGACGACGAACAACACGCCAAGCAGGCGACCGGGTACGAGACGACGACCAAGCCAGGAAGTGATGTAGCTGTTGCAATAGTTCATGGGCATCACCTCCAGCTGCACGTCAGAGAAAAAGACACAACCATCTCGTCCCCATGACGATCAGCTTTCCATCATCGACGACGGGCCATTCCCTCTATCTTGTATCGCGCTATATACCTTTGGGGTCACGCTATAGCGCTAGGGGGAGGCTGTGTGGCGGATCGGTATCAATAGAGGACGCCGACAGATCGAGCCGCGGGTACCAACCGCC
>NT_176639.1:58000-73584 GCF_000188095.3 Bombus impatiens
CTGACGAGTCCACCGGTAGTCCCGGGACGAAACGCACAACTCCACGTCTCTCTTTTCATACGTCACATTGGTGACCACCGATAACGAACACGCACCTTTGGAGAAGGAGTCAGAGAAAAAGGAGCCAACCACCGACGACGAACAACACGCCAAGCAGGCGACCGGGTACGAGACGACGACCAAGCCAGGAAGTGATGTAGCTGTTGCAATAGTTCATGGGCATCACCTCCAGCTGCACGTCAGAGAAAAAGACACAACCATCTCGTCCCCATGACGATCAGCTTTCCATCATCGACGACGGGCCATTCCCTCTATCTTGTATCGCGCTATATACCTTTGGGGTCACGCTATAGCGCTAGGGGGAGGCTGTGTGGCGAATCGGTATCAACAGGATGCCGACAGATCGAGGCATCAATGCGGCGCAACACCTCCCGGGCGGTCCGCTGGTACCAACCGCCAACATTAGAGGGCTACAACGACAACGAGTCTATCTAACTCGCTAGCGGTCGAATATACGAGCGATTGATACAAATACCGCACCTAGCGAGACGCCCTCTACGTCTAAGGTAGGGACTACCGGGCACAGCCTTACTGACGAGTCCACCGGTAGTCCCGGGACGAAACGCACAACTCCACGTCTCTCTTTTCATACGTCACATTGGTGACCACCGACAACGAACACGCACCTTTGGAGAAGGAGTCAGAGAAAAAGGAGCCAACCACCGACGACGAACAACACGCCAAGCAGGTGACCGGGTACGAGACGACGACCAAGCCAGGAAGTGATGTAGCCGTTGCAATAGTTCATGGGCATCACCTTCAGCAGCACGTCAGAGAAGGAGATACAACCATCTCGTCCCCACGACGATCAGCAGCCTTCCATCATCGACGACGAGCCATTCCCTCTAACTTGTATCGCGCTGTATAGCTTCGGGGTCACGCTATAGCGCTAGCGGGAGGCTGTGTGGCGAATCGGTATCAACAGGATGCCGACAGATCGAGGCATCAATGCGGCGCAACACCTCCCGGGCGGTCCGCTGGTACCAACCGCCAACATTAGCACCGGTAGTCCTGGGACGAAACGCACCTCACCCTTTCTTCACATCCGCCACAGATATTTTTTGGGAACCTAATACCCTAACTACAGCGTTATACAAAAAATATCTTGCTACTATTGAAGTATCAACTTTTAATATATTATTTGAATACTAAATAATTAAATATATGTATATGAAATATATCTACAAAAAGTGTACATATACATTTATATATGTTGTATTGAATATTCTATATTAAATTAAAATATATATTTGAAAAATCTCTCAAAAAGAAATTAAAAATCGAATTATCATATGTATATGGTACTACAGCCAATAATGCATAACGAGAAAGTCTGATTCAGATCTATAGACAGAAATAATTTTAGTCGTGTAAAATTGTTCATTTGTATTGGAGATGTACTTCATCTATATCGCATAAACAAATGTTAATGAATGACGATTCATTATTTCAAATTACTATTCCCAACGTTAATTTCGAGCATCTCATTCAACGACGTATATATCATGCTGTAAAATTTTTCAAATGGTTTCAGATGTATGTATCGCGCAGTTAATGAGTAAATCTCGCTGATTTATAAAATTAATATGCAAAATATTTATTGGCTTGGCAACTAAGTGATTGCCGATTTTGCCATTAGATGGTAATGACAATACATTACACGAATGAAGTAATGTAATTTTATTACAAATGAATTGTAGAGGTTTATGTGTAGAGGATGGTTAGTCGGTGAGATTTAATGGACGAGATTGCTCGTTGTTGAAACCGTCGAATATACAGGGTGGTTGGTAACTGGTGGTGAAAGCGGAAAGGGGGTGATTGTACGCGAAAAAAGAAATCGGAAATATAGAATAAAAATTTTTTTTAGAAATTTTTTCATCGAGACAACGATCTACAGTGAAATCCGTTATAACGAGACGTGATAAAGTGCACGCGTACCGAGCGAAAATTCAAAGTCGATTTTCTCGAAAACAAAGCCTTAAACGAAAAATTTTTATTCTATATTTTCGACTTCTTTTTTCACGAAGAATCACCCCTTTTCCGCTTGCACCACCTCTTTTTTCACGAAGAATCACCCCTTTTCCGCTTGTACCACCAGTTACCGACCACCCTGTATTTAAAATGATAAATTAGTATACAGATAATGTTTGCAAAGACGTTCGTACTAACCGACTCACTAAGACAGTGTATAAGTCGTAAAATAGGATCGCTAATGACTCGTTAATTAGGTCGCTGATAATTCGTTGATAACTGGTTGATAACTGATCGACGACTGACTGTAACTCATATGTACTGTGTCGCTCGCGAACGCGTTCGTTTATTTATACTGGTCGGGGGAGAGTCGGAAAATTCAAATTCGTCTTCATTCGATGGTTGCATGTAGCGGCGACATTGTTTTGCCCGGAGTTTATTTGTTCTTACATTACTTGTAACTTAACGGTCTTGATATTCCGAGGCAAAATTTATATTATCCTCTGACTCATGTGCCGCTACAGAATCCTGGTTTTTGTTAGTATTGTAAGCTCTGAAAATCATATCTGCGATCGTAGAAATATACAATATAGTCAATCAGTAAAATCCAAAAGTTTCGTGACAAGTATACATCGATTCCAGTATAATATTCATATCCAAGATATATTTATTTTAATAGAGCATTTAATATGATTTGGTAGTCGTTTTATACGTGTTGATATTAAATGTATTTAAATTATATTGTATCAATATCAATGGTAATAAATCCAATTTATTTATTCGAATTTACTCAATCTTAATTTCAACGCAATGAATTCTGTTTTTCATTTTTATTTAGGTCTATATCAAGTATTAAACAAATTATTAGTAATACAAATTTATTTTCACATTTTTTATATTAAATATCACATATACTTTAACAGGTTAGCTTCCCTGCTGAATTATTTTGACATTATATTTCTTTTAATGGAAATTACAAAAGTATGAGCATCAGGAATTTGTAATTATAAAAATTTATTAATTTTCTTATTACGTCTTTATAATATTGTCGTTCTAACTCCTATTAGAAATTCTATTGCTTACAAGATATTTAATATTTATAAATACACGGTTCACTGTCTAAAATCATAAATTTGATTTAATTTAAAGCATAGCTATTACGATACTTACATACCTATGTTTAATACTTATAATTGTAATTTTAAGTAATATTTTAACGTTGAATCGTATATTTTTTTAACAATCATTAAAGCTTTAAAAATGTATATGTATAATTGTGAGAATTGGAAATAATGTATATCAAATAATAAATATACAGGCTGCTGTCTGCACAAGTGTTTCTATTCTATAGTTATATAATCTATGGAACAGGTTTATGTAGAACTTATGCAAAATTTAAGAACTTGCTCAAAAACTTTTCCATATATGTCCAACTATACTCATAAATCTGTAACGCAGTTTTCAAAAGCGAACATGTGGTTTATACCTTGCAATGAACGAATATCAAAAATGTTCTTTTTCTCTTAAAATTATTATTCCAATTTTTTCTAAAATTTTATTTATTAAGCTTTTATCAATTTTTATTAATTGATCTGTTTCTCCTTTATTATCTCGGGATAATTGTTTTCAACTTGCATACTTTTGAATGACATCACGTCACCAAATACCGCTTTAACTTCATATATATACATACATATGTTGTTGACTAACAAAATATTTGAATAAATATTTTTATTGAATTTTATTAGATACTTTATTCCTTCCGCATCTTCGTCAAATAGAAATTCTTTTCATTTATATGCTTTCAAATGACACCGGGTTTCCAAGTCTTTAACTCTATATGTATACGTTAGAAGAATCAACAGTGATTTAAAAGGAAGGAAAGTAAAAGTAGCAAAAATGAATTGTAACGGGGATGGTGAAAGCAACTTGCGATCACAATTTAATCATCGTGACATTTCACAGCAATTTAGCTACGTACAAATAACTCTTCGCACAAAAAGGAAAAAGTAAAAAAAGGCGGAGCAGGAAAAAGATAAAATAGATGCACGACGTAGCACGAGATACGAGCTGATGACAACTTTGGTGAGACAAGGGCTTGTAATTGACATAGCAATTAATTTAATTGGACCGCTCTAGGGTTTTGCTTTCTCTTCTTTTTGGGGGATTTTATCTGCACTCTTTCAATTCCCTTTTGTGTTTTCGTTGACTCGAATCACTGATCATGGCGAATTTGTTTCTTCATTGCTTACAATGCTGTTCAACTATGAAAAGAGACCGCATCTGTTAAAGAACCAATTTCTGTTAAATCGACCTAGATCTTTACAGGTTCAACCATTAACATTTGAAAATCACAGAAGAAAAACAGAATAAATCATATTTTTGATGTTTTACAGAGAGATAATTTTAAAATTCCAGGGTAAATCGTCGGGAAAATGATATTTCATTTGCTTTATGTTTAATTTAATTTATAATACAGGGATTTCTAGGCAGAAGAGTGCGAATCGTAAGATTTTAAATTGAAGGCGATAAAAAGATTAGTATCGATGGGGTTTCTTGGCGATACTGCAGAATTTAGAATAAGTAGCTATCTTCTGTCTTTTAGTAATGTAGCGGCACTCAACAACAAAACTTTCCAACGTTTCGTCGGTACAAGTATCATGGAAGCATAAGTGCCGACAGGCCTAATGAGTCATCGATATCTTCACGGGCCTTCCCCCGTATATTTGCAAGAAAGCGTACGCGGCAATAACCCCTAACGAACGCGTGTGTAGTGGGGATATTGAGGGGCGACAAAAAGAAACGAATCGGATCAAGAAAATAGTTGAGTTGTAACCGAGAAGGGAGAATGGTCAGTAGGAATTGAGAATTGTACGAAAGAGTCGAAAAGTAACGATTGTTAATAAATATACTGTTGAACACTACCTAGTATTACTCTGGCACCCTACACATCCTACACCAAAATCACCAAAGTAACATTTCGCTGGATTTTAGTAAGGCAAAATGAAACTTATATGAAACGCACTTATTAGAAGTTTTAGGACAATGTTATTCATAGGGTATAGGATTCTTAGAAGCGACTCTTTGACTGTACCGTAATAATTTTTATATAATAATAAGAATAATTATATAATGTAAATAATAATGTTGATAGAACTATGAAATATTTTCGGCGAAGAAACGTAAACATGATTCTTGTAGTTTTTTATATGGATGTAATTAAATAAGTAATATAGTATTAATATAGATGACGTAGCAGATATCTCGGTATCTTAAATTCCTTAATCGATCGATTTCATTTAATTGAAGCGAGTATCAGATAAATCAGGAAATCAAGTTTTTCAATCTAGTAATTGAATCTGTTGATTTCCTGTCCAATATCCTAAATCTTAATCAACGATGGTTGATAGAGTGAAATATGAGTGAGCTTTATATCTTTCAACAGAATATCACGTATTCCCATATAATAGAAGAAATGTGTATCCGTTTATACACAGTTTACCTCATTCTTGTATTATTAATTTAACAGTTTATTTAATCACTTTAATTATCAAATACATTTTTATAAATCTTATTATTAACAGCTACAGAATTAAATCAATAAAAGTAACTGTTGTAAAGCTAAACTCCTGAAAATTCATAAAATGATAGAAAAGCCATCATATTTTTTTTTTTATTTATTTATTTATTAATTAGTATTTACAATCAATTTCTCGGATTGAGAATTTTCAGTATTTTTTTCTGGCGTGGCGCAGTGACATGGCTAAATATTTATAATAAGTTAATACTTATTATAGATAAGTATAATTTATAAGTAAGTGTTGTAAATAAGTAAATATTACTTTATATAAATATCTAATTAAATCTAGTGTTTAGGTCTAACAAAGCCATCATATGAAAAGGAAATGATAGATAGATCTATATAGTATATATTTAATTTTGATATCTTTTTCTACAACTAAGAGATACTGCAAGAAAACATGTAATAAAATGAAATACTGTAAAGTAAGAATACATAAATAAATAAATATTATTGATTATGTCAGAGAAGAAACTGCTGATGCAGGTGTTTCGTAGAACATAATCAGAATTTCACTTAGATGAAAATAAGCAGGGTTCATGTAAATGAGAGGTTCTGCTTTAGCTTCGAAAGATTGACCGAGGATGCTCGAAAAGCTCTATCTCTTGAAAAACAATTTTTACACATAAAAAGAAGTCAAGCTACTGCAAAATCACCTAAAAACATTCATAAAAATGCAAAGCAAGAACATGGCATGGATTACTGCTCTGTGATATGGTAAGCATCGAATAATATAATTAAACAAATGAAATGCTCTTCGAATTATATTACGAACAAACTTTATTATGTAATTATCTAATTAGCAAATTGTATTATGAAAATTAATTATTTACATAATTGGTAATTGCCTAATTATACCTTTATCAATTATAAACACTTTGATACAATTATCCTTTATACCACTAACCTTTTACATAATTATCAATGGTTACATTTTTTCATTTTGACAAATATATTCGTCTAACGTATAATATATTATAACTAATATCTTCATATACAGGGTGGTTGATAACTGGTGGTACAAGCGGAAAAGGAGTGATTCTACGCGAAAAAAGAAGTCGAAAATATAGAATAAAAAATTTTTTTCTTTTTTTTAAATTTTTCCATCGTTTGAGGCTTCGTTTTCGAGAAAATCGACTTTGAATTTTCATCGCGTCTCGTTTTTATCGCGTCTCGTTATAACGGATCTCACTGTAGATTGTTGTCTCGATGGAAAAATTAAAAAAAAAAAATTCTATTTTATATCTTCGACTTTTTTTCGGGTAGAATCTCCCCCTTTCCGCTTGTACCACCAGTTATCAACCACCCTGTATATGTATGTCGAAGATGAAAGGAGCCTTCCCTTTGGAATTTTGGGAAAATCCCTTAACACTTTAATCTAGATTCTACCACAGCCGTCATTAAGCAATTGTCGTCATTCAATCCGATTGTATCTGTTCGAGATTTGTGATAATGAGCTTGGGCTCGAGGTGAAATCAAAATCGAGGAGCACTTCATTAAATCTATTGACTCCACTCGACTTTTAGGTATAAATTTTGTTTATACAATGGCTTTTATACCTCATTTGTATCATGTATAAAAAAAGTGTATAAAGGCCTTGAATACTGTGAAGTTTACGTTCACGTATTGATTGCAGAAAAATATTTTTAACGAAAAGGAACATTTTATTAACAGAATCAAAACTGCCTCTTACCAGGGATCGTGCTACATTTTTGTGCAATAGTTTCCTGGTCAAGGTCCTCTTTAATTATAAGAATTATAAGAATTAACAGAACTATGACAAAAGACCGCAAATAATACAATAGTAATTTAGAATTTTGCTGGATTCCATCACATATAGGTCGACTAAGCGATAACGAAGAAGACGGTACTCTGGTTAAAATAGCAACTACAGAGCAAATGGATAACTGTAGTTGTATTCCATTTACTGATTTTCTTGAATCGTTCAAGTACGAATGTAATTTAAATACGAAGGAATAAATAAAAACACAAATAAAAGGGAAGGAAGGGCAGAAAAAGGAGTAAAGAATATGTTCAATATTATTTTAAAGACGATAATAAATCATAGTTCGGAAGTAAAGATCTCTTACAAGAGTTTATCGTTATTATCAATCGGTGTATCAGGTGTATCAGAAGTCAGATCATTACAACCTTTCTGCGTCTCCTTCACGTGCTGCAATTATAAGTAGTGCAAAATGCAGTTGTAATTTCGGAAAGCAGTATCTAAATCCTACATTTTGACAATATCCCTTGTTCAGTTTCCACAGAGTTGATCTAATAAAGAATTTAAATAAAAATAAACTGTACCCACCACTGAGTAGGAGATCCTTACTTTATGAACTAGATATTGCAGTATGTTGTCATGTACCATCTTTTTTTTTTTTTTTTTTAATTTAATTTCCAAACTATTCTTGTTGAATAATTATTGTAAATAGTAAATAAATTAAAAAAATATACTTTAATAATTAATATACATTATTAAATGTACTAATTGATAAATAAATTGGATAAATATATTCTATGGAGGAAATGCAATTAATAAATTTTCAGACATCCATGGTAACAACAAGGATTGAAAAATATACAAAATGAGAAAATTTTTCAGTAAAATATAAAAAACAACGTATATATAATTTATGTATAAGAATTTATTAGCAGTAAAATAAATACTACTATACTTTTTCCAAAGCAAAGGTATTAATGAAGAATTATTGCTATTAATACAAAATAAATGATCAAATGTGATGATAATTAACACAACTTTTATATTTGATTGTATTATTATTAGGATATTTTGGCGTGATTTATGTGGAAGTTGTGCAAAGACCTCGCAAGATGTTTCAACAGATTCGTTTTAAAACAAACACACGATGATACAAGAAAAACAAACTTTAATCCACTTGCGAAACAATGACAATGAAACTGGAAAGTTCTTCTGTAAAGTTTTTCAAGCAGAAGCTACGCTCAACGCGAAACTGCTGTTCTTTTCAGTCTCTATTTTCCTTTCTTCACTACTGTTGTACTTTGAAATTATGAAATTAAAATAATCTGCTTTAACTCGAACTGAAACTTACTTTCAAACGAATTTAAATTAACTCAAATGGGTTTGGTTATGCGTTTCAATAAGAAACCGCTTGAAACATGCTTGATGAATACTAATGTTCTTTTATATCAGTTTTGCAAAATACTTCTAGATCGCTTATGTAATAACAATAGAAATATTATGTATATAAATTGTTGTTGACGATGTAACTTTTATTTCCTTCAATAAATAATAATTAGTACGGCGCTAATAAAGTAGATATCAAAAATAACTAGTTGTAAGAGAAATTTGACCCACCCGTGGCAGCTTCTGACCTACTTACTGTTTCTATTACAATAGGTCATGTGCGGCTGATTCATTGACCGTGCGCATCACTGCCTTCAAGGAATTTTCCCGAATTTTTACCACACCCTTGCGGAGGGCCTTTCTTAGCAACGAGACGAGCCTTCGCGTGTCCTCGTTAACGAAGGTCACTGATCTCAAACAGTTAAACATTGTACCGACGCGGAAGACACGCTTTCACAAAGAGATCATTCTATACTCGTTTTCATATATGTCTCTAGCATAATTTTTAACTTTTTTTAAATTCAATTAAATTTTAAGCAGAATTTAATCTGGATATACCGACTTTTTAATTAAAAATTTGTAAAATAAATAATTTACTTAAATCGAACTGTAATGACTTATTTTTTATAATTATCATAACTATGCAGCTATGATAGAATATTATGACAACTAACGTGTTTTCAGAAGCTAGTATGCAGCAGTAAAATTAGTATTCATAATTGTCAAATTTAATAGAACTATTTTGTTACGCGACACGTCGATTCTTTCTTTGAATTAGAAGTTAGATTAAGAAAGCTGATTGAAACTTCTAAGCTGATTGAAAGACTAGGTACCAATGTAAACAGTGTTATTTAAATAGTAATTATATGTATCAATTTATATAATAAATAGTAAAAACTATTATTGCTTTTTCAATAAGTACTTCAGATTTATATGTAGACTAGTGACTATAAGAATCATAGTAAACGATACCTCTAATTATTAAACTGTACTAATAGAGAACATGACAATAATTGATCCAGATTATCAAGGAAACGATCCGTCGGCCAAAATAATATGTTTATGAAAATTAAGGATTTAGAATGTATAGAAAAATTTGTAAAGATGAATTTGTAAACCCTTTGAATTAATTAAATCTTGAATTAAATCTCATTAAGGAGTTTTTTTATAAATATGGGATATATATAAATTCCGTTTCATAAATTATGACAAGAAGTATATAGATTTTCAATAAATATTTTCATATTTATGGAAACCTATGTGACTTGTATGAAACATTTTGAAATTTTATTAGCACTGCAATGGAATTCAGCCATCAAATGATAAAATTTGATATAAATCTGAAAATATACATAGGAACTATGGGATATTTAATGCAAGTATATATGTATATCGGTATCAAAAATGTATTTAAGCAGCCAATAATCCATTATATCAATAAACCTGAATATTTAATAGAGTCATCTTTAACTTTTATTATATATTTAAGACTTAAATCTTAATTTCTTCTTCTTAAATTATAAGATGTCTATTCATGCTGTATACTATCCTTTTCCAAATATTTATATGTTTGCAATGAATATCCTATACTTTCTACATATATTTTCTGATTGATTTCGAATACGAATATAATCCAGATAGTTATATGTCGTTATAAGACTAATGAAATTTCAAAATGCTTTGCAGGGTGGTTGGTAACTGGTGGTACAAGCGAAAAGGAGGTGATTCTACGCGAGAAAAGAAGAAAAGAAGTCGAAAAGATAGAATAAAAATATTTTTTTTTTCATTTTTCCATCGAGACAACGATCTACAGTGAGATCCGTTATAACGAGACGTGATAAAGGGCGCGTGTACCGAGCGAAAATTCAAAGTCGATTTTCTCGAAAACAAAGCCTCGAACGAAAAATTTTTATTCTATATTTTCGATTTCTTTTTTCGCGTAGAATTACCCCCTTTCCGTTTGTACCTCCAATTAACAACCACCCTGTATATTTAAGACTTAAATCTTAATTTCTTCTTCTTAAATTATAAGATGTCTATTCATGCTGTATACTACCTTTTTCTAAATATTTATATGTTTGCAATGGATATCCTATACTTTCTATATATATTTTCTGATTGATTTCGAATACGAATATAATCCAGATAGTTAGATGTCGTTATAAGACTAATGAAATTTCAAAATGCTTTATACAATACATAGAACATATTCGTTAAATGTTTCTATAAGTATTCCTTTGTGAGCCGTTTTACATATGCGTTTATTATATAAAAGTGAAATAAAATTAAAGAAGCAATGTAATTTCTCAAACTGTAATTAAAAGGTATGGAAATATGGCAGGAGTGCACCTGTGTACGAATTCTCCCAAGCAAGTGCAGCCTTTGATACTGGTAGTGCACTGTATTCGCAAGAGCCCATACGGACTTTTTACACGAATTACGAAAGCTCTTCTAACTGGCTCTTCAATCCTGGAAAACTTACTTCTGTCCATATTCATAACACTCATTTTTGTTTATGGATAAAAGCAAACGCATTGCTCTCCTTTGCTATAGTCTTGCGTAATATGTCCGACTTATGCTTGTTTACTCTTTAGGAGATTGCTAAGACACGGAATGTATAGTCGTTTATTTGAAGCGATAGCAGGACAGGGAATTTTTAACGAATAATAAAATGATGTTCCGGGAAATGTATAGTGCTTTGTCTTTATAGCTTTCTCGCATCTTGAAAGATGAGAATAAAATGTTATTTGCAAAAAGTTGCTTGTTCATTTTCCTTCACAGTATACTTAATCTCCAGTTCTCATCATCGGATTATTTAATTCTAGAGCATTTCATTTTAATTTACGATAACGTGACATTTATCGAGCAAAATATACAATAGGAATTAAAATTAAATACTGTAGAATTAAGAACCGAACTCGAGGATTATCCATTTAAAATTTAAATTGTGTTTTAAACAGTATATAATAACAATGCAAGTAAATATTCATATGATCTTCTAAATTAAATTTATAGGGTGCCAGAATCATATATGTTTATTATAAATGTATTTATTATAAATAACAAATGTAGAGAGGGAAATAGTATTATTTCATAGTATCATTACTTTAATTTGGATATTTTATATATTTGAATATTTATATATTTTTATATTTTTTTATATATTATATATATTTTATTTATGTCTTATAGAATCTAAATCTCTCCACGTTTAAATTTTCCATAAACACTTAAATATTCGCAGTTTAATTACTACTGTCCCCTTTCTGACATTTCATTTATGCAACAAAGTATTAAATTAATATATTGATTCATTATTCACGATCATGATTCCAGAATAGCTTTTCAAATTCAGAATTCACACGCTATTTCTAAATTAAATTGTATCTACAAAATTCTTACGGGATTATCTAAAATATATTTTTCTTTAATTCATACGTTTATTCTGTTTATATTCTACAATTATTATGTTATCATAGTATTATTATTACACCCAGACTTGAGAATCATTTAAATAAAATAAAGGTATCTCCCGTGTAACACGGTGCTCTTACAACACGAATATGCACTCAGATAATACACAGTTCAAGAATTGAGCAAATCCCTGTGTTTGCACCAAACGGTGCGCAATGAGATTTTTTAAATACGAACACAGTTATTTGATATTTTTCATTCGAGAAAACGTGTGTGTAGAAATATTAAAATTTGTAATTTATGTAGGAATGTTATATTATAAGTTAATAGAAAACAGTATGATAAATACAATATCGTTGTACTCACACGAAATCGAATATAATACCGCGCTGCGCGTATTTGTTTCTCACTAATTCCTCGACACAACAACACAACGAACTTTACACGACCACGATAAATTCAACTCTGACAGCATTTACCATGCTCATTTTTCCCTTAACATACCTTGGTAACGCTCACAGCACTCCTTGACAACATCAACATATTTTGACAACACTAATAAACAATTACCCCTCACGCCACGTCCTTCCCTGACGTCACACTATCCCACATTTATTTCTAACTTTCTTTAACTTTCTTTACCCCCATTGGGGGTAGCCACCCACATGATAATCAAAAAGCTAAAAAATTCTACCAAATGTCCAAATTGGACAAATTGTGAATGTGAAATATTAAATAAAAAAAAAAAATTTTAGTGGAGTCTAACCATTTGCACTCTGAAAATTTGTTCACTGTATCGAAATAACAACTGAGAGCGTTTCAGATAAAAAGTCAATGGCCTCTTTTACAACTAACATACATCACGTTAATACGCAATACTTTAAATTAATTACTAATTTTTTTAGTAAAATATTCCTTATAGTTATGAAAATATAATATACTTTTGTTAATTGATGGAACCTAACCCCCATTTTTGCATTAATTCTTTGTTTCGCATAACAGGGATTCGCATAACATGGCATTCTTTCGGAACCTAACTGTCGTTTTATGGGTGTCACCTATATTTGAAAAATAATAATTTAAATGATTACCTTATTTTGCTAGATGTTGTTTTGAAATAATATTTAATGTTCGTTATTTTATTTGAAAGAGATTTAAAGTAGAAGATTCTATTGAAAATTATTATTTAATTATTTATTTAATTTTGACACCAAATAAAGTTCCTTTCGCTATGTCATATCTAAATTAAAAGTAAAGTTGAAATAATCCATTATTTTAAATAAAATTTGCCCAAGTATACATTTAAAATTCCATTTATAATTATAAAAGCATAAATTTAAAATTTAAAATACATCATGGAATTATATAACTTTATATGAATGAAAAGCATCGAGTTATTTTGTAAAATATCTTCTCAAATTATTTTATGTAAATTCAACTCTGAATCGTTCAAATAATATTAATAGGCAATAATATCGATTTTAGATTTTGCAAGTTTCTTGAATTTTGAGATGTTTCAATATCATCTCAAGAAAGGTTTAATAAACTTTTTAATCAATTATTTCTAAAAGCATTTTCTAAAAAAAGACTTTTCCTTTATTTAATATTATACAGTTAGTTCTCTTTGGGTAGGATATGTTCGTAATTAATTAAGTAAAATTAGCAATTGCCTCGTTCACTTCAAATCCTAACTTATGGTATCTAATGGGGTTATATCAATCGTCTCATATTCCAGTTGACTAGTTCGTCGATCTTCAAATACCCTGCAATTACTTAGTCACGCATCAACTCTTATACCGACCAATCGCGTATTAAACGCTTCCACTTAATGGCTGCACTTCAAATCAATCAAAACACCTTGATCTTCAAGTTCGAACATCTAACAGCATCTTGCTACGATTACAGCAAGAGATTCACCAAATATTAAATTAAATTAATAATCTAATTAAAAAATATATTATTAATTCACAATTAGTTATCAAATAACGAACATGTAACAAGATTCCCTACAAAATGTCAGAGCAACACAAAGCACTAGATTATGCATTTCGTTTTCTGGTATTTCATATACTAAATTTGACAAAATTAAAGTTAAAACATCATTTAAACTAATATTTATTTCCTGATTCCGAAGCAGGTAGTGAAATACTTCCTATGGGATTTATCTCTTGAGGTTACACGTTAAATGGATTTTTTAATTGATTGATGAAAATCAATTTTAATCGGTTTGCATAGTAAGGGCACAAGTCGCAGGTTATTTGGTTATTATAAAAGAGGTTTATGATTCAGAAAAGGGAAAATATTAGAAAAGAGAATAAAAAGTCGCATCGATTGGTACAGCGGTTTTCAACCTGGGAGATGCGGACTATTGCCGGAGGAGGCGTCAACATTTTAAAATAAAATACTAATTTTCATACCATAATATCTACAAATAAATAAAGCTTCATATCGTAACGCACGTATATGGTATAGCGAAACCTTGTTATTATTCTGTTAATTGTAGTTTTCAGTTTTTTTTTTTTTTTTTTGTAATAAAGTTTTTATTATTTAAAACGTGACCATGTTATTATATCTATTAAAAAAATAAAAGGGAGGGAGACGCAGAAAAATTTTTTTTCGGGGAATTGAACATAGAGGACAACTGAAAAAAATAAAAGTGGCTTTGAAGCTTTTTAAGCTTCTTCAGTTCTACAACAGGCATATGCATTATTTAATTTTACGTCACGAAAACTTTTTCTAGTTTCTATTGGTTTGAAGCTTTAACAGGCTTTAGCTACTTGTGTGAGACCTTGAATAAAATATCAATTTAACATCATATAAAGGTAATCATGGAAACAGACATGACGTGAATAATGTAATTCACCGTGAAAGATTAAGATGGTATACAAACGTTATTATTATACAGGGTGGTTGGTAACTGATGGTACAAGCGGAAAGGGGATGATTCTACGCGAGAAAAGAAGTCGAAAATATAGAATAAAAATTTTTCGTTTGAGGCTTCGTTTTCGAGAAAATCGACTTTGAATTTTCATCGCGTCTCGTTTTTATCACGTCTCTTTATAATGGATCTCACTGTAGATCGTTGTCTCGATGGAAAAATTAAAAAAAAAGAAAAAAGTAAAAAAAATTTTTATTTTCGACTTCTTTTTTCGCGTAGAATCACCCCCGTTCCGCTTGTACTACCAGTTACCAACCACCCTGTATATATTTCGCAAAATTAGATTCATTATTACTTAATTCTGTTGAACTTTTGTACATGTACATTGAATGTTTGTACATAGAAACAGACAAAAGGTGAGGAGACTTCTCGTGGGAATCGAAATTGTGACCTTCCTGGCTACAAAACTGGGATTTTATGTCTATTGTCAAGCGAGGTTTCTAATTCTTTACTGTTTTTACTCCATTTTTCTTTTGTTTTATTATAGTATATATTTATTTATCAAACACAGT
>NT_176640.1:0-8305 GCF_000188095.3 Bombus impatiens
ATATATATAAGTTTGTATGTTTATGTGAAAAGCTTCAGTTAACTTTTCCAATTGCAAACAAAGTTAATGTATACAATGTTGGGAATTCTTATTTAGAAACAAAAGTTATATGATGCGTTAATTTTTTTGTTTCTATTTAAGTTTCTTTTTCAGTGTATACACAAACGTGTGATTATCTTTTAACCTTTTCGGTACGGTTGAATTTTGGGCAGTGTCTGTATACGGTAGAGTTTGGCGTGAATTACGTGTAAACGATATAGCACTACAATGTGCAACAGATAATGCTGTTCTCTATGCAAGAACATTGGGATGAAGTTTTTGATAAGTAAATTATAATTTTTCTTAAAGATATTAGACTTTAACTTTAATAATTTGCTTTGATAATTAATAAAACAATTGAGTGCGATATATTTTAAAGCATGGCACGGCACATGGACCCACGCCACAATTTTCACACTCATCGCGCGATAGTGTTTTTCAAATTGCTCTTCGTTTTCTATTTTGAAGCGACATTTTCTGGTTGAAGATTCTAAAAAGTTATAAGGATACGAATCGGCATATTTATTTTAACGGAAAGCAACAATTGATATCTGATACTGGTGTATCAGAAACAAAGACTATATATTCTGCTTGTATATTATTAACATTGTCATATAACTTTGCGAGGGCAAGAAAAGTGTGAAGCAAGACAAATGAAAAAGATGAATTAGTTCAAACGTTGAGCGAATGAGTCAGTAGGCTGAACCAGTATAGTGACGTGTCGTAATATAAAGTGACAACCGCGAAAGCCACTATAGTGGTGCATCATATCTGTATTTTCGACCAATCGCGGGGAGACGCACTCGCGAGGAGAGACGTCAACGGGAGTCGTAAATTCTCGTTACGATTATAGCAATCGACACCACGAGTTGATCGATCCCCTGATTTCCGTTAAGATAATTGGGGTAGTTGAGTTAATATAACACTGTGATTCACAGAATTATAAGGTTTTATTTTTAACACTTAAATTACACTGTTGAATAGATGTAATTCCTAGATGACAACTTGTTGCCCGAAGGTACGATAGATATGCACGCTAGAGCAAGGCTCTTATAATTGAATTCGAGAGTGGACTAGAGGAGGTGAGTGTTCGTGCTTAGGCGTTAGAGTTCTGACTTAGTTGGTGAGTTATCTGTCGGTATAGAAGAAGTAGTTGACTCTTCCAACGGTGTAGAAGAAGTTTGACTTTTCCCGTTACGATTAGATAATCGACGCTACGAAATGATCGATCACCTGTTTCGGTTAGGATAAGAGGTGGTTTAATTGAATACGACACTGATATAACAAGTTATAAATCACAGCTTATTCCAACAACTTTGTAAAGAAGATAGTTACGCTGGTGCGATGTTGACTGTTTGAAAGATGGAAAATCAGTGATATTCGGTGACGATGCCGTGGCGGAGGAAAGCTAAGGATGAGTGTGTCTAGCGCATGGGACCATCGGATTGTTCGTGACGATTTTGGCTAAGAGAATGAGGGAAATAGGCTTCGTTGTTAATTGGTTGAACGAAGGCTGGAAGACTAGGAAGGGTCTTAGCTGCCCTCGATAGAAAGTTGTTAATAGGAAGCATCCTTGCGGAACTCCTGCCTTGATTAAGAGAAGTGATCACCATCGCTGTTTAAATCGCCGAGATGAGAAAGCCGATGTTACATCTTTTTCAATTTTTCGAGTGGAAAGAGGTTAAAAATTCGTGAAATCTCACTTTTATATTGTTCTAAAGAGTTTCTGCAAATGGCTTATAATAAATCCGTTCAAAATTCATTATCGCTTTAAGTTTTGCATGTAGAGAAAGAAATGGTATGAAAATTCCGTAAGATGTATTACTTTCACATTGTAACATATTTAAAGCATAGCAAAAGATTTCCTGTACTTTAAATGATTCTCTAGCTACTGAAAATCTTGATTGTTTAATTTTGCGAAGTTTATTATTTTTTCCATTTATTGCAACAATTTGTGACGAATCATACAAACTGTTCTACCTAGTTTGCTCAGGTCTGGTCAGAGTATGGCACAAAATATCCTGAATTGTTCCTGTAGTTTTTGGCTGTGCTGTCACTTTCCATAAATAGTGACATTTCTGTATAACTTTACTATATGCAGTTGTTAATTGTGTCAGTTCTTATAAAATTCTGATACCATTGTCTGAAACGCATAAACGCAATGTATGCGAGCAGCAATAAGATCCGTTTCATTAACACTAGAACTACCACACCAGTCAAATTGACTGGTTTTACAACGTCATTTAAAAATTCCTACTTCGTGTTATATTTTTTTCCGCAATGATGTAATGACTCTCGCAATGATAACATAAAGAATAATATAATGAATTTTATTTTGTTTTTTATGTATCCAAACTCAAAATAATTTTGTATCAAGGCTACGTATACCAATAGCAGTTAAAATGACTGCTACTTGTCAAAGCGTGAAAGAGTCCTGCAATCTGTTTATCGAACTTCAATTAACCAGTTTCCTCGTTTCCTACAACTTCCCACACGTTTTTCAAATTTTTACCGCGTATCATTCGATATGATGATATCAGTTATCAGGAAAATTTCAGATCGATTGCTAGATGCTAACGCCAGAAATACCACAGCAGTCAGAATGACTGGTTCTATAGAATTTTATAAATATGATAACTCTCGTTTAGAGATTATGGTCCCAGGTGGATCAATAATACCAAAAATCTATTACATAACATGGAATTCCTTCTGTAAGAAAGTAATAAATCAATAAATATAAAAATATTCTATTATTACTTATTTTTTAAAGACTAGTCATTTTCACTGGTTTTGGTAGAAATAGCTTCGTGTTAACTATCGGTAGTTCTAGTGTTAAACGTTCGTTCGCAATTATTTATGCATTTTACGTTTACTCCAAATAATTGGAAGGCTTCACCAAAATTGCTTGTATTATCTATAGCCATTGCAACAATTTTGTCTTCAGCAATATCATACGTATCGTACATACTATATCATACGTTTCTTGGATCAGTTAATTCTATCTGTACCGTGAACTCTACCAAATCTTCAACATGCTAATGCAATGGACTCTTCCTTTAGATTATTAATTATTCCAACGTGCTATCATTCCAAAGAAACTTTTCTTTTCATTTGAACGTATGTTAACGATTGTGTATAAAAATTGCACGTTTCGTGTATCATTAAAAAATCTGTTTTATTATTTATGTGTTCAATTCCAATTCGTCGACTAGGAGAAGGATGACTTAAAACGTGCAAACCACATGATGATGTTTATATTATTGAATATGATCAAAAAAGAGTCTTTCACGCATTCTAACGGAATCATTAGATGGACAAAATATAATATTTTACATATACATTTTATAACGTCATCTTCAAATTGCTCTTGCGCTATATATTGCGGATTTTGTAATTACCTTCTCATGACAAAATCCGCAATCACTTAGTTGCCAACCCAATGTATGAATTGCTTAATCCTCCCGCTAATAGTTTGAGGTTGAAAATTCTACTGTGCTTAAGTGACTATTGCTGTAACACCGTATCAGATAGAAATATTATAATAATCTAACATCGAGGAATTGGAACTGAAGCTTCATTTTAAGTTAATCTCACACGAATACAATCAGTTTGCTATATAAATTCGTAATATTAATACCCGTTAATACAAATATCAAGTGTTTCATGATCGAAGACATTCGGGATTGTAGAAATATCGAATTGTACGTAATATGCAAACAAACATATAAAATATCTGAGGTGATCGTCGGCGAAGGTGCCCACAAGAAATACTATTGATTTTCAACAATAACGTTTATTAAATTCTTAACAAGAAGAGAGACTAGACAGAATAAAAAGGAGATACGTGAGATGGATTTTAGGCTTAGACACAACAACGCCGAATTACATTTTGAGAGAGGAGTGCAAGATAGAGGAAATAAGAGAAAAGGCACTGAAAAGAGCAGTAAGGTATGAGGAGAAAGCCTTAGAATCGAAGAAGGAATTAGTAAAGGAGTGTATAAAGGAAAGGGAAAGGAAGTGGGGAAAGGGCCAAGAAGGGAAAAGAGCAAGGAAAAGAAAGATGAGGTTACAGGAGGCGAGAGAGGGAAGGACACAAGTGGCGGCAGGAGATGGACAAGAAAGGATGACAGCAAACCAAATCATAGAAGAAAGAGGGAAGAGAGAAACAGAAGAGAGGGAGAAAAGGATAAGGGAATCTAAGTACAATAGATATTACAGAAACATAGCAAAAGAAGGACTACCAAAATATCTAGAAGGAAAGATGAAATGGAAGTATAGTAGCAAGATTTAGATGTAGTAACGAAACCAGGACAAGGGAACACTGGAAAGAGGAGGGAGAAAGAGGATGCAGATTATGCAAAAAGGGAGAGGAGGACTTGAAACACATATTGGAGGAATGTGAGATAACAGGAGGAGCAAGGAACATGGTAAAAACACTAAATGAGACTGGAGAAGGACTGGCACAGGACTGGCAGAACTGAAAGCGATAATAGAGGAGAGAAGAGCAGCAGAAGAGGGGAGGAACGACAGGGAGGGAGCACAACAAGGAAGCAAAAGCCAAAGACGGAAAGAGCACATTGTTACAAGCGTTAGATATAAGTTAGAACATGGAGATAGATCAAGTAAGGTGCAATAGATAGTTATAAGCAGTTGTATATAATTATAGAAGAGCTAGTGTAAGAGATATATAAGTGATGTAAGAGCATTATATAAGAGATGTAAACAGAAAGTCGTCCAAAGCTGAAAGGTATGGACTAAGAATAAATAAATAAATAAATATATCCTATTATACTTGTCCATCTTTGGAAGCACTGAAAAATTCTGTGCTAGTTTTAGAATTGCGGCGGCACCTGTCACGGAACTTTCCAACGGCTTCGTGATACAAAGCGTTACGCCGTCAAAGCGCAACACTGACGTGCACAATGTGCCATAGATTTCTTCCGCCGAATTCTCGGAAGAGCATACGCTCGCCAGCCGCTGCGGCAGATCTAATGAACTCACGCTAGTGGGGATATCGATGGGCAACGAAGGGAAGAACCCGTTCGATCTGGAACAAAAAGGACATTATACCCCGAACCACGAAGCGCGAATGGCGAAGAGAAACGACTCGGCTATTTTCAAGAGATCCGTTAATCGCCGCTGTTGTTAATCGTCGTCAAGCGTCAACTTTTGTTAATCGTTAAGTGTTATTCATTGTTATCGAGTAATAGACCTTAATAAACCTTATTGGTTGAACATACTTGAGTGTACCTCCAGTACCTATTACACCATACACCTCAAATCAATAAAAAAAATGGAGTGATGGATAAAACAGTGCACAATTTTTCTCTACAATTGTTCCTTAACACCAGAACTACCGATAGTTAACACGAAGCTATTTCTACCAAAACCAGTGAAAATGACTGGTCTTTAAAAAACACGTAATAATAGAACAGTTTTATATTTATTGATTTATTACCTTCTTGCAGAAGAAATTCCATGTTATGTAATAGATTTTTGGTATTATTGATCCATCCGGGACCATAATCTCTAAACGAGAGTTGACACATTTATAAAATTTGAAAAACGTGTGGGAAGTTGTAAGAAACGAGGAAACTGGTTCATTGAAGTTCGATAAAGAGATTGCAGGACCCTTTCACGCTTTGACAAGTAGCAGTCATTTTAACTGCTATTGGTATATGTAGCCTTGATACAAAATTATTTTGAGTTTGGATACATAAAAAATAAAATAAAATTCATTATATTATTCTTTTAGTTATCGTCGCGAAAGTCATTACATCATTGCGGAAAGAAAATATAACATGAAGTAGGAATTCTAAAATAAAATTGTAAAACCAGTCAATTTCAGTGGTGTGGTAGTTCTAGTGTTAACTTCAGCTAGGATCGAGTTTTAGTCCCTTTCGATTATTTTATTAGAATCATCTTGTCAATAAGATATCTGAAATAAAATAGTTGTTACGATGTTTAGAGGGTGAAGCAAATCTCTGCTGAGTTCAATTTTCTTGATTACATTTACAAAAGTATGAATTTTCATAAAAATTCGCAGTCTCGTAGAAATGTAAACCCGGCTGAATAACATCGATATGCAAATGAGGTCAATCCTTATGAAAACATAGGAAGAAAATATAGAATCTTCGTTTTCGATAAAATCAAATTCAAAAATGTATCAAATATATATACTTGAATATTGTTAATTCCGGATTGGACGGGTGTAAATAATCGACAAGAAGTTATATAACATGTGAAAATGAGTCAAAAATGAAAAAAATACAATTTCTTCAAAAGACGCATCGCTTATGAGATAAATAAATTCGGAAGTTTATCGTACTCGTATACTAGGACAATTTTTAATTAAATATATCCAAATTCTAATTTCATAAAAATGAAGCCATTTTCGCAGATAAAGTAACTTCCTGCTGATTGTTTGTTCATACCCAGTCTATAATTAGCCACGTTCAAGTATACTTGCCAAATTTTCAGACTCGCTTGCTTGGAAACTAAACCATTTGTTGAAATTACAATCAATTCTCGCGTTGAGAACTTTCAGTAATTTTTCTGGCGTGGCGCAGTGACATGGCTGTTTATTTACAATAGGTTAATACTTATTATAGATAGGTTTAATTTATAAGTATTATAAGTAAGTATTATAAGTAAGTGCATATGCTTAATTTGCATAATTAAATGAATCTAACGTTTAGGTCTAGCGGGTAGTGCCTCTTCAGCCTGCGAATCTGGTCCGTCGTATCGAGTAGTCCAGTGATTAGGGGGTTTCGGTGTTTGTTGACTCTTTTGCTATATCTGTCGCTATATTTTGCTATTTCCTCTTTGACTGTGGGTATCTTGAGGTCGCGATGTATTGTTTCGTTGGTAACATACCAAGGTGCGTCTATTAAGGATGTTAGCGTTTTCATTTGGAAGCGTTGAAGTATTTCAATGTTGGAGTTACTTGCTGTTCCCCATAGTTGGATTCCGTAGGTCCAGACAGGTTTTATTACGGTCTTGTAGAGGGTAATTTTATTCTGTATGTTTAGTTTGGAGCGTCGGCCCGTGAGCCAATAGAGTTTTTCTAGTTTGTCCTTTAGTTGCTTCGTTTTATCTGAGATGTGTGTCTTCCACGTTAGTCTCCTGTCCAGGGTCATGCCCAGGTATCGGACTGTGTCCCTGCTAGGAACTGTTGCATCGTTGATGGTGACCTGGGGGCAGGTTTGTTTTCGGAGCGTGAAGGTTACATGTGAGGATTTCATTTCGTTGACTTTGAAGCCCCATTTGTGAAACCACTTTTCCATGGAGTCGAGACTTCGCTGGAGAGTGGATGAGGCTATTACCGGGTCTGCGTGGGTAGCTAATAGCGCTGTGTCGTCTGCAAATGAGGCTATTGTTATATCGTTTGATATAGGTAGGTCGGCAGTGTAGATGGAGTACAGTAGGGGTCCGAGGACACTACCTGCGGAAGTGGCGTCTAGGCATTTAACCACGAATTGTCTATTGGTTAGGTAGGATTTTAGGATGGAATAGTAGGGGTGAGGTAGGCTCTTTTTAAGCTTGTATAGTAGCCCTTCATGCCATACTTTGTCGAATGCCTGTTGGATGTCTAGGAAAACCGCTGAGCAGTATTTTTTCTTTTCGAGTGCTTGGCTGATCGTATGAGTTAAGCGGTGGATTTGCTCTACTGTTGAGTGACGTTTTCGGAAGCCGAATTGGTGACCTGGGAGTGTTTTCAAGTTGTCTAGGATTGGAAGGAGTCGGTTCGTCAGCATCTTCTCGAATAGTTTGGACAGGGTAGGTAAAAGGCTGATTGGTACCGGGTTTAGGGATGAGAGCAATCAATGAGATTTTCCAGGCCTTAGGATAGTGTTCCAGGCGAAGGATAGCATTAAAAATCGATGTGATGAGTGCTATCCCTTTTATGGGAAGTTCCTTGATTGCTTCATTGCCTATTAGGTCGTGTCCTGCTGCTTTCTTGGGGTTTAGCCGACTGATTGTTTCTATAGTCTCTGCAGAGGAGAAGGGTTCGATAGGAGGGGGTGTGCAGGTATTCAGTAACGTCCGCGGCGGCTTTGTGGGAATGGGGTTTGAATACATTAGACAAGTATTTAGCAAACAGGTCGGCTTTTTCTATAGGGCTTCGCGCCCATCCACCTTGCGGACGGCGGATAGGTGGGATTATTTGTGGGGGGCGAGGTATTTATGAAAACAATCGTTTGTATAGTTTTTCAAGTTTCTGGATAGCTTTCTAGTTGCGTTGTTTAGTTTGCGTTTGTCATCC
>NT_176641.1:0-17342 GCF_000188095.3 Bombus impatiens
ACGTTATAACGTTATACCATATAACGTAATACGTTATAATGTCATACGATATACCGTAATACGTTATAACGTTATATCATATAACGTATTACGATATATGGTATAACCTTATAACGAATTATGTTATATAATATAACGTTATATGGTGTAACGTTATAACTTAATTCGTTTTATGGTATATCGTTATAACGTATTACTTTATATGGTATAACGTTATGACGTAATACGTCATATGGTATAATGTTATAACGTATCACGTTATAAAGTATGATGTTGTAACGTATTACGTTATATGGTATATCGTAATGTGGTATAACGTTATTACGTATTTCGTTATAAAGTATAACGTTGTAACGTATTACGTTATATAGTATAACGTTATGTGGTATAGCGTTATAACGTATTACATTATGTAGTAGATCGTTATCGCCTGTTACGTTATATACAATTTCGTTACATGATATTACGTTGTAACGTATTACGTTAAATATTATTATGTTACAACGTATCATGTTGTATAGTATTATGTTATGTTATAATGTATTACGTAAAATGGTATTACGTTATATAGTATTACGTTGTGTAGTGTTACGTTGTTTAGTATTACGCCTTAACGTATTAAGTTACATGGTATTGGGTTATGTAGGATTACGTTATAACGTTTTGCTTTATATAGTATTGCGTTATATGGTTTTACGTTATATCGTATTACATTATTTTCCTTTACGTTATATTACATCATGAGATGTTATATTATGTTACATTATAATATATTCAGTCTACCTGCCTATATATATCTTACATATGTATCTTATATATGTCGGAAATAAGGGGACACCGACGCCTCCCCTCTGAAACTTCGGGAAAATCCATAAAATTTATAATTAATATTTGCAGTTGTAATTAAACAATTTGCCGTCATTCTACCTAATTGTATTTGTTTGAGATTTGTGACAATGAGCTTGGGCTCAAGGCGACAATCAGTCGCCGAACGTAGCCGCGGTCAACTGGACGTTCCCCCCGTTTAACAAAGGTATGGAGTAATTTTATAGCTCTCCTTAAAAGAAATATTTGTAGCGGCACGCGACAGTAAACATTCCAACGGTTTCTGTCCCGTGGTTCGCCACACGCAGATCCTATTCTTCGGTATGATGGTTACCAGGTGCCAACGCGTCTCCACAGTACGTAATCAGCTAGCCCGAGGGTAGTTATAAACACTAAGATCTAGTTACCAAAAGTCCTTCAAACAGACAAACAGTCTTTGCCCCAATTATGGGAAGATAGGAGAGATCTATTTTTTTCAACGAACGACGTCTCCTACTAGCAACTTTTGCGTCAAGGACGGCTAGCATCTTTTTCTAACTACCGATATGGAGATTGACCAATTAGTAGCAACGTCAATTTCCCTTACTTTCCGAACTTAGGCTATCCCCGACGAATCCGATGATCTCGTGTCCTTAGACACACCCCATCATAGTTTTCCTCTGAGGTAACACCGGGACGGAAAGTCATTCTCTTTGGCGATCTCATCGACGAAAAGGTTAACGCCTTACGATCAGTGAATATTAACAAAGAATCCGACTGAGATTTTGTTCCCAAGACCCCAAGACCATTGTCACTAGTGTCGCGATTGCGTGACCATCGTGAGTTTGCGTCAACTTTGTAACATCTTTGTTTGTGTGAATAAAAGTCACTTCAGTGGTGTAACTAGATGGATAGCTCCAGAGAAGAATCATTACCTATCTCAAGCCCTCATCATGAGAACGACTCCGGCCCGGATTCGGATCGTTATTCGACATATATAATATACGTATATATGATATTTTGAACCATACTCATAATTATTTACATGACACATATTTAACATAAAAGCCATGATAAATTCGTTTTTTTGGGGGGGGGGGTCCCATTTTTACGTTAGCCGGTGGTTAGAAATAAATTGTCATCGTAACACGAAATTTGACCGAAATTATTTGGTATAATCGATTTTGGTTACTATTGGTTAATAATTGTTTGCGTTTGATATTTGAATTATTCAAACAACGTCCATCGACATCTGAAATCATTCGAATAATTATGAGTGACAACCTCGTATATGTATAACGAAGCAATCGTCTTACTTTTCGCTTTGTAGTATCTAGTTGCGTATTATTTGATGTTCTATTGATCACTGGTAGAACATGTTTGAGGATATTGTTAAAGGATACTTGTTGGTGATCAAACTCCTCTTAACTTGAATAATTATCGATAGTGAACTTGTTGCGTGTAAACTGGACAGGACAATCGTTATTCAACAGGCTGTGGTTTGTTGTTAAACTTTAACAGGATTCTGCCTTTGAGTATCCAATTAATTGACAAGCCAAGTAGATTTGCTGTAATATGAATTCGTTTGACGCTGTAACGGGGATGAAACTCACTACGAAGATAATATGAAGCGTACTTTAAATAACAAAAATAATTATTGTTCCTTATGAAATTGTGTGCAAGCTTCAAAAACTACGCTTAAATATTTAATTTGAAATACTGTTCCTTTTACTCTATTCTACATACCCATTTTCCTCGATTTATAATGCAGTATTTGACGTTCCTTATTTTTCAAGACACTCAACCCTGCATAAATATTTCTTGAAAACTCACAGCTATATGTATAGAGGTTTATCCAATCCTTTCGTGGAATTATCTCTCGTTATTTGAAAAGATGTTTCAACAGGAATATTTTTTCTAAGTATTCTTGAGATTTCAAACTGACTATTAAACCGATTCATTTTCCAGCGTAGGTGTTCGACAATATTACTCTTTAAAAAGTTTTTATTAAAATTTACAATTATTAATTGTCAAAAGCGAATATTATCAGTTTCTTATAATCTGTTACAGAACATTTTATAAATTATCTGGAATCCTATAATCACAATAAAAGTTAAGATAGATTTTATCTTCACTGAATGTCTTCTTCACTGTATCTTTATTGAAACAACTTACAAACTCTAAAAGGTTTGCAGGCAAAGTACAAGTTCTACTGAAAGAAGGAAAAAATATATCCTCATCGAATTAAGATAGCTTTCTTCTTTTTCGAAGTCGGTATAAAAATATTTATGAACATTAACAAACATTTGTATTGATCTGTGATAGTCTAATATGAATTCGTAACTATTGAAAATATTACTAAACGCTCCTGATGAATCTCTTTTAGCGTTCTCAGGGTAAACAATTGCTCTTTTACAAACATTTGTCGTCGATCAATAGACAGACGATGGTCTTCAGTTTCTACTGAACGCTATGAACAACAAATATCGTTTGAAGTACGGAAACTTCTCGGAAACACTCGTTAACGTTAGTAAGCATTTATACGTACGTCTGCATTTCCATCGACTATACAGAAGGCTCGCAAATTGTACGGACGCCGTGAACCACTTACATGGTCCGTGGAGCGCGGCTTTAAGTCTTAGGAACGCTTGAGACTGCACTACTATTGTTGTTCTGCACATCTGTTTTATGGCTGACGATGTCACTTGACCGCGGCTTTACCCAGTTCTAGCTACAATCGATGGTCGATGCTAGTGTCCGACAGAACTCAGTTCTCCAGACATGTCCCAGTCTTACTGCTGTTAGTGCTGTTCAAATTTTAGGCACACAAGTCGGCTGTTACCGCTTGCGGGTACTGTCTTTTGTTTCAAATGGAAAAACAGGAAAATCTTATGGGGCTCTTTGATTTTTCTTTGAGTACAATTTTTCTTGGGTAAAAGGGAACTGAAATATGTAAGAAGCTTCATTTCCTTGGGGTAATAGGGGGTGAGTATTTACATTGCTTTGAGATAAGAAGTTGCACTAATAACTAAGATATTAGTGTTGAACTTAAATGTTTTATAAAATAGGATTTTTCCATAAAATGTTACTGTACGCTATTAGAGCATATAACGAGAAAGATCATCATCGAAGATGATTCTTAAAGTCATAAAAAATAAATCATAGAAAACGAAATAGAGGGTGATTATCTTTCTCTTATGCATAAAGGATAGTAGAATATGATTATCCAAAGTTATATTTTTCAATTATTTCGGTGGTGTAAAAGTAACAGCATGAAAATACTGCACATGAAATTAAAATCAGGTAATTACAGAATGAAGTTAAGCATTTTATGCGAGCACTATAATACGATGAATGTTTTAGACGAAACAATAAATAAAGTATTAATGCATTAGCAACAAACATTATATGGTTGGACTTGGAATTTACGAAATAAAATATATAGTGGTGCGCCAATAAATACATTTTATACTGACTCGAATGAAATAATATAAAATGTTCACTTACTTTCGTTACATTAACATGTCATCTTTTGGACGATGTTTTATTAATAGATGAAAGGAGGACCGAGACGATTATGTTCATAAATTGATATTGTCTCCTTTTTTAAATTGAAAATAGAATTATATTGCGAATACATAATTTGTACTTAACTGTATTTCATTGTGTGTAGCAAAATTAGCGTCTATACTTTCTTCAATATTAAGTTAAAAATTAATACTTAAAATAAAAATCCAGTAAAATAAAACAATCCTTTTCGTTCCAGTGGTGAACGTTTATGTATTATGTTTTTAAATAATGTAAAACGACGCAATATACAGCAGAAGGTAATATGTGGAAAGAAACTCGACTTTGCTGGTATCGTGTGAGATTTTCAAGAGAGTTTTGTAGTAACGATAACTTTTGGAAACTTGAAAATATTAGCATAATTGATAGAAACGTAAAAATATTATTCGTTATTTCTAGCTAGAAAATCTCAGTTTTATTAATTTCTACCGCGCCCAGTTTGGTTTAGAGTAAATTGAACATGAGTGGCTAGTTTTGGTGTAAAATATTACATTTTACGATATTTGTAATAATCCTGATCGAAACGATGCGGCGCATGAACTCTCGATTTAAAAGAATGCAGTTTTGAACTCAGGATTCCATAAAGGCTACTGAAATAAATCAGAATACATGAAATTTAATAATTACATTCCAGAAATAGTCAGATGAAGCGTTGCGCTTCCGAAGTTTAAAGCAACAACAATTCCCCCCCCCCCATTTTATAGTTAAAAATTGAAACAAACATGTATATTTACAAAAGTATTTTAGACACACTTTGTCTATACCCGTGGTTCAATGCGAGACTCCAAACATCGTGAACCAAAATTTTTGGCAAGCATCAGCTTTTTTAAGAATTTTATACTATCGCGTATTTATAGGGACGAAAATCGCAGTTACACACAAAAGAGACTAAATTCACAAATCATGGACAATACAACTAATACGTATTTCTCGCTTAATACTAACTATTTGTAGATAAATTTCCTTAGTTTTTCCTTAACCTTCCTTTCCTTATTAAATTTCCTTAAATCATAGTTTCCTTTACTAATGATTTCTTGTTAACATATTCTTTTACATATCAACAAGGATAATCAGTTCTTAAGTTATATACCAAATATTTAAAAATGAAATTCCATTTTTCCGAGAAAATCTCGGAGAAGGCTGAATATATTTCCAATTATTCGTCTCATCGTTCGAAGAAAATTGGCGAATAGGGGGAAGTTAAAAAGTTACACACACGCGGCAATCCGGTATTGTCGGAAATCATTGTAATTTCGCCGGGTGACTTTAAAAGTTAAATTAGATTTCAACCCCAACGGGCAACGAATTTACTTACGCGGTAGCCGCCGTTAGCGTGGAAAAGAAACTTGTCGGGTTATTACCGCCATAATCTACTATACTAAAAGTAACTCGAGTTCTCTTACGGGTCTCAAATAAAGGTTACGAATAGACACGTACATGCCGTAACGTTCGAAATGATTCTCGGAGGGTGCATTTACATACATTACTAAACGCTTTTTATCGCATTTTCTTTGAAAGTTCATTCGACTGACGAGCATCCCTTTTATGACACACTTTTCGGTGAACGAGCCCCATTCAAAAGACCAACTGTGCACTCTGACAGCGTATTTTCTGCATTTTTCATCTCTAAAAGCTCGCACGTATAATCTGAGAAATGTTTTTTCACAACCGAGTGAATAACGAATGGAAACACTACGACTAAATTCTTCTGATTAACTTTGACATCGTCTGTTCCTAATTTACTATATTCCGTGTACTCTGTTTTCATCTGAGTTTCGAATGTTTGCATTTTTGGCAGTATCTTCCTATCTTTGCTCCAAAAGAATTTGCTCCAAAGTTATATTACGTGATCACTTATGCGATTACAAAGTTGTCAGTTCTTGATATTCCACAAAACAGTAGAAAAATTTATAATTTTCATAATGTCCACTACATTATGATTTATGCGGCACATTTTACATGAAATTCTAATAATGAATTCCCTAATGTATTCTGATAATGGATTAAATGCAACAGATCTTTTGCAAAATCAATCCTACCCACTTTGCACATTGACATTCTGTGATATTTCGCGTTTTATCAATATTTCTGATAACAAATATAAATATGGATTTATTCACGAAAAACCATAAACCCGTAAAGGTACTAGAATATCCCAGAGAATATTACACAGCTTTGATTATTTTATTTTCATTTGTTTTAAACCGATTCTACCGGAACGAGGTACCTACGTATTGGTACATTTTCATTTGTTCATCTCTCCATTCTTCATTTGATCTAATGCTTTTTGAATAAATTATGAACTTACTGTCTCCTCCGTTTCGTACCATTGTTATATCACTCTTGGAAAACCTCTCTATTATCCCCATTAGATACGTTCTTTATTTATCATGGTATACTTCAACTGTCATTTTGAATCAATGGAATAAATGAAAATGTTATTGCTTTTTGATATTTTTAATAAACACTCAAATTAACCAAAATTATGAATATATTATTATTATTAAACAATATATTATAACTTTAGTCTAAATATATAAAATTACAGTAAACTGATATGATAAGTTCAAGTGGTTTTATACTCGAAAGAGAGAAGTGCATTGATCAACTTCCGGCAAGTATAAGCATATTATGTCTTAATTATAAGACGGTTGATAATCGAATTGCCACTGTCGAGTGTAATACAAGAAACAACTTCATTTTCAAGAGTTTCCACTTAGAGAGAAACCCTTGTAAAGATCAAGGCAAACAACCAATGTATAAAGTTTGTTCAGTTGCCACTAAAGGATCAGTAAAGGATGAATCATTCGTTACTCGAAGCTTCCTTCTTCATTGTTGGGCCAATTGCTGATATAATTTATAATACAGCTCAATATCTAGCTATTTGAAAAATTATTTTCTGAACATAGAATTCTGATTCATTGTCATTTGGTTGGCAATAGATTAGGAATTAATAATATACTTACATGTGTGATTGTACCTATAAATACTGAATTACATAGAATTATACTTTTATATACTCTGCAGCCTGTGGATGTTTCTGCAAAATCATATTTTCATGAATATATCGCTAGATAAAAATTTGTTTCATTCTTTAAATATAAGAAGCATTTCACTTTGAATATTTTATATATTTTTCCATATTTTTCCAATTAAATTTCCTATAAATGCATGAACATCCACGAACTAATTATAATAATTATCACATATAGAAGCGATAAGAGATTGGGGAGCAAAAACAACGTCATTCGTTTGAATCTTCCGCCATTTTATTTCTATTCACAGTCAATAAATTAACACTTGTTGGAAACCATACAAGAACTGAGAGACGATAAGAATTACGAATTCGTTACCTCTATAAAACCCGCAATTAATCAATAAATATAAAATCAGCTTATAAAAAGGTTTCAGCAACTCACGCCGACGCGATTGCCATTTCCTAATTCTGTTTCCTTTTTTTCATTTATTTCCTTACTTTATGTACATTATACATATATCGCATCAAATTGTAAACTTTGCAAGAAAAAATGGACTAGACCGCTAAGTAGATGCTTAATAATTTTTATTTTCATTTTCACTAGCGATTTAGCGACTCTCTTAAACCACCGTGCTTTCGTCGAATTTCCTCACGGTGACCACACATTTTTCTCAATTAATCGATCGTTTAGATCAAGATGGATACCGTCCGTTCGTTTCACTTCACATTCGTACGAAATCCGAATCGCAAACACACTTAATGCTTTTACTAAGACACCTTTACCCTCACGTATCTATCTCTTCAAATTACTTATTTCGATTATAATTCACTGCATCTATTTTTATAACGAATCTGACTTTTTTACATCAAATGTTGCGTACTTTTTCTCGAACTAATAAAATTATTTGTATTGCATCTAATCATACTCTCAAAACGTTACTAATTTTAACATTTTTTCCATGCACTCTCACATTCTCTCTTTTTTCCTCACTCTCTTTCTTTCCATTTAGTCTCGCTCGTCGCCACTATTCATTCTGCTTTACTGTTTCGTTCTTACGTTTTTTATTTTTTTATATATTTTTTTCTTTTTTTTTTTTTGATTCGTCCTCTACACGTAATATTATTCTCGATGGAACGGACAAACTATGCCATTACCGTAATTTGCGTACAAGAAGTAACGAGGATTTTGGCTTCATAATTCGTTCTGCAAAAATTCGTAAAATTGTTCTCTCTTTCTTCGTATAGCGTCTCCGTTGGAAATATCAACCTCACTTGATGTCATGTTCAAGATCAACGTAAATCAACTTTCGTCTCGTCGCTTGGACACGATCGAACCTTGCAATACAAATCACTTAATGCGGTATATTGATAAAGTACGTATTTAAACAATCGCTATTATCATGGAAGCAGCGTGTGTCAACTTATTTATTCTCCGGGATCTCCCCGAGTCAAATCATGGTTTAGAGTTTCACATATTCCTAGAAAGTTTCGTTTCTACGTAGAATCGATGCTCTATTCGTCAATGGTCGTACGAAAAAGTGTAACAGACTTGTTACAAAAAGGGATAAACCTTCTAACAACTACCTTGTAAATCGATAATAATGAAGAAGATAAACATGCATCTTAAAAGCCTATATAAAGATTTCCTAACATTTGCTCATCAGTCCGCTATTTTGGATAGTCATCGAATCGCTTTTGTGTGTTTCATTTATCCTTTCGAAACGAATATATATTTTTATATATTCTATTTACAGTATAATAGAGTTCTTAGACAGTATTTTGATAATCGTACCATTTTGATAATTTCTTGTTGTTTTCTTTTTATTCACGAATTCCCATCGGTTTTCATTCCTGATCTCGTACTGCGTCGCTTTATTCTTTTTTTAAATTCGTCTATCATTTTACACTATACAAAAGATATACATAAGAACCAACGGTATGATATATGTAACATATGTATATTTATGTATAGAGATTTGTATAGTCTAAAGTTTTGGCAAAGGATTGGATCAATATAAAACATCGTTAGGTTTCTATGCGTGCTGTATATGTACATACAAAAACTTTATAACTTTGAACGTCTTTTTTTTCTCTCTTTTGCAGGTATAGTCAATATACACATGTACAGATTTACCATCTTGTCGAAGAACTAAGTTGCATCGATGATGGGGATTGTCGATCATGTACTAATAATGTAGTTCTTTCAAATAAAATATTAGCATCGAAAGAATAGAAAACATCGATGAAGTCAATTGTGTTACAAGATTGGACAAAATATTATTGTACAAGGAACTTCGATAAATAAACTTTCGATTTAACAACTCGTTATACAATTTCACGTGAATTGACTATCTTTTTCCAAAGATTCGAGTAAGTATCTCCAAATAAAATTGATTATTTGTTTGAGATAAGAAGAAGAAGAAGCTATATAATTTACAACAAAATATTATTACTATTATTATCATTATTATAAAAATTAGAAAATTTAATTGAAGGAAGAAAAAAATGTCATTTTGTAAGTACCTAATACTCCACTATTTTACCCAACTTGATTACACTCGAATTTCAAATATTTTCTAGTTAAAAAAAAGCAATAATATATATATATATATATATATATATATATATATATATATATATATATATATATATATATATATATATATATATATATATATATATATATATATATATATATATATATATATATATATATATATATATATATATATATATATATATATATATATATATATATATATATATATATATATATATATATATATATATATATATATATATATATATATATATATATATATATATATATATATATATATATATATATATATATATATATATATATATATATATATATATATATATATATATATATATATATATATATATATATATATATATATATATATATATATATATATATATATATATATATATATATATATATATATATATATATATATATATATATATATATATATATATATATATATATATATATATATATATATATATATATATATATATATAGTAGCTTTTTTTAATATTATATATATATAAAACTGGCAATAAAAAAAATGTTTCTAAATTATAACATTTAACGACAGATCATTACGATTATCACTTAGCTTTCTTATGGCATTAAAGTAAGTCAAACTCGAACATAGAAAAAAATGAATGAACACCATACCCCATGGAAAAGTTTAAATTGTGTTGGCAGTCTTTAATCTAGATGTTTCTGGCTAATAATCAGCCACTTCTTATAGAAAAAGATTAAATAGCTGACTAAAGCCCAACGTCGAGTAGGATCGACGGATCAACGTGTCTTTTCTCGTTTAAACATCTCCTTTAGTCTCTGTTCTCGTAGCTTAGTATTGTATACAAATTGCAAAGACGAATCTTTCTATTGCATATTTTTACCTATTTACAAATTATTTAGACGTAAATGCAATCTTATCACAATATTATTATTAGTAATTATACGAGCGTCGAAAACGATAGACGAGATCATGAAATGACTGGCAGTGACATGGCAAGCATTTCATTTGTTTCCTGTCGAACATTACTGCCAAATTCTTTCCATTCACGTACAAGTACAAACGTCGAAACACTTTGCTCACTTTTCTCGTCAAAGATGCTTAAGTTTTCTTTTTGTCCCATTTTGTCTTTTTATATCTTTTTCGTCGATAATGAGAGTTATGAAAATTCAGAACGAGAATAATCACGTAATATTCTAATCTAATATCGAAACAAAGTTGAAATTCTCGTTTAAGAAGGCGAGCAGTGCGGCAGACTTTTGATTATAAAGTAACGAGGACAAAGAATCGATAAGGCAATAAAAGTTAGCGAAGCACCGTGCTATTTCTTTCGACTCGAAGCTCGAATGAAAACGAAAGAAACCCTGCACTGCATCATTCACGGAATATATTGGACGTCGAGCAGCATTATATCGCTGATTTCAAGCAAAACAATAAAAAGATTCATATACGAATCATACATCTTACGTTTAAGCTCGTTTTTCAATTACAACCATTTTCATGCTTTCCGATATAAATCTTCGCTTGATAAATCAATTAAAATGTTAAATATTATTACATAATCAATCTCATCATCAATCAGTCATATTCAATCATTCAGATCATAATCAATCAGTTATATTCAATAAGCTTCAACAATTCACCTTTCTGCAAAGATTTCTCCTTTAAGCTTTGATGAGATTAGTCGAGTTGCTTAAATTCAAGTTGTAACATCAAGTTACCTGACATATAAGTAGTAACTTGAAATCTTTCAATCAGTGTGAATTTTTGTTTGACTTAAAATCCCCTTTCAAGTGAAATCGTTTGCATCGGGTAGCTTCCTTACAACCAGGTTGATTAATTGAAACCGGATTTTAGATAGATAATTATTATCTTTTACAATAGCTTCGGTATATTACAGGAAAGCTACAACTTATCAAACGAGCTAAAACAAGACGTACCGATATACCAATCTTTCTATTGTATTCTACTAATACATTGTACTTACTCCACATACTTTCAATAATTATCTCCATATATCTTCGAATACTCATCAGAACATTCGAACCTACAAAGAATTCTGATACCAAAATTGTTTTTTATGGTATATTTGCTATCAGTCCACCTATCTAAAGTCGTGTCGAATATCCTAACCCCTATTAAGTGTAGAGTACTTATGACGCGGCAGAAGAACTCTCTCCAGTCGCCATTGTACAGTCGCGTTGATGTATAAAGTTCGTCCAAATTCCGCGTGAAACGGCGCGTAAGTGCATCAATAATTTGCGAATGGAAATTTACAGAAACACGTAAGAGTGCAAAGTATGAAGGCAAAAGGAAATTTCTATAAGTCTCGTTCGAACTTCACTCGTATTGCGCTCTACTGGTAACTAGTCTCACCGCTTTGACTCTTATTGGTAGCTGGCTGGGAAGTCGGTGATGCCCTGGTGAAATTACTAAAATTCTTGGTAGGTGAGTCTGACGCAACATTGGCGAGAACTTTATCTCTTGGTGGCGGAGCCGAGCTGATGCTGGATGAGCTAACACCGGAATCGCTGGACTTCTCACTGAGGCAACCCCTCTGACCCAAACCGGTGATATTGCCGGTACCTTCGAGGCCAAGGTCACCACTGCCAACCACATACTTCACCATGCCGCCGAGTTTCTGCCCGCTCTCGCAAGTATCCTCTATCACCACCGTTTCGCCGAAATTCCCTCTCTTCGCGATGAACCGGACGTTGCCGCTACGGAGCAACGGCGATTTGTCGAACTGGCCCTCCTTCTGGCTGGTTACGTTGCTAGTAATTGGTATGTTAGGATGAAAGTCGTCCTTGCTATCGGAAACAGTGCTCCCTTCTGTGCTGACACCGCTGACGTTCTTCGTGGATGCTGTAGCGTCGAGATTGTTCTCTCTGGGCAGCTTGGTAGTCGTGGTCGATTCCGGGCTTACGGTTCGTCGACTGGTAGAATTCTTGTGAGCGTCGTAACAACCGGAGTCCCGCGGGAACTGGCGGCGATTAAACGGTGAACAATGGCCGGATGTCTGGCCAGAGGTTAAGACCAGTCGACTCACCTCGTCGCCCTCCGAGCTCGAAGCTAAATCGCCTTCGCTTCCGGCTATTAGGACAGAACAAAAACCAACTTACAGTTTCGGATTTTACCTTTGGTTTTGCGCGTTTAGAAGTGGCCGAAGTACGGGTGTAGTCGTAAGTGATCGGGGTAAGTGACTTTGGATTAGGTCGGAGTAATGTCTGATTTTGGACGAAGTGCATGAATTAATGATGAGTTAGCGAGGAGAAATAAATTATCTAGTGAGAGATGTGGCGATAGTGTACTTTGTTATCTATTATACAGCAGCTACGAAAAGTATTTATTGTAGGATTTACATTTAAGTCGAAGTATGTTAAGTTCTGTATCATTCGGTACGGCTAGAAAAATTTCGTACTACAAAAATAAAGTATATGAAGCCTGATGATTATGAAACGCTTCATTGAAAAATAATGGTGCGTGTCCTTGTATAAATAAAGAAATAAATAAATAAATATAAAATAAAAACACGATCTACAAAAATAAAAAATTTAAACGATCTGATATAATAACTCACATTGAAGGTCATTTAATAATTGCACAGCTGTGAGTATCTTCGCGCGATGTTCTGGCTGATGTATGCGCAAGTAATCAAGATCCGCAGCCTCAATTTCCCTGAAGAGCTCCAAATCCTCGTATCCGTTAAATACAAATACAGGAATGTGTTCCTGGAAAACACATTATTCAACATTTCAATATTTTTAGTTTGTCTTATTTAATCAATGTCTTTATCTGAAACAGGACAATACTGTTTCTTTAAACTATTTACATTAAAAAATTAAGCTATTATAAGATTTATGATATGCATATTATACTACTATGGTTATATATTATTATTAGTATACTATATACATGTTTTGATATTTTATATATATTTTTTCCACTAAATGGAAAATAATGCTGCCAGCCCATATATATTATATATATTTATATTTTAATGACATATATTCTTATTGCGATGCACTATACCGTTTTCACTAAAAGTATTATGTTTTAATCATTTCGTACCGTTCTTAAACCAAACGTGATATCTTTTTAAACATGGCCTGGACTTGAAATTCGAAGCCAATCCAATCTTCCTACATCCAATTCATCAACAAACTACTATATTCGCGAATGTAATACGTTTTAATCACACATATTCTCCTTGCGATATACTACTATACTCTTTGTCAAACAAAACCACTATATCTGAATCATCTCTTTTATTTTTTTAAAAATCAACGTAACATCCTCTTAAAAATATACCAGATTTAAATCTCGAAGCCAATACAAATCTCCTAACACCCGCCATATCACCATTTACGAGGAAAGAACGTACACATTTATCACTAAAAACACCGACCAATAAAAAAGGAGGAACAAGGAAAGGGGAGAAAACATGGAATCGATGAGGTAAGATAAGGATGGAAAGAAACAGATGGATATAAAAAAGGGAAGTGTCGACGAAAAAAAGGAACACGCGACGTTTCAGTGGTGCTGTGTATTGTACGCGGTATAAAAGGTGCACGCAAGAAACGAGGGGAGCGGGCGGGCGAAGGTTGGATATGGATGAAAAGAGAGAAGTCCAGGAAATAAAGAAACGTATAAAAGCAAGGTTCCCTGCTTTGCATTCGAAGCGATGCAAATGCGAATCAGTTTGTTCGAGCCGTGGCAAGATATTGCTCTCTACCTGAAGATTCATTCTCTGCAAGAGCTCTTGAACGGAACCAGGCTTCTGCCTATACCTCTGGCCCCACTTCCCCCGGCCTTCGGGTTCGCCGCGCCTTGGAACCCTGTCGTTTAGTATCTCGACGTTTATGAACTTGAAGTGGCCTATCCTGTTGTGCAAAACACCCTTCCACAGGCCGCTCTTGTTCATTTGTACCACGTCGATGATGTCTCCCTTCTGCAACAAAAACCGTGTTGCAATTTGCTTGGTGCTTTCCACGTGAGAAAACATTGAGAACTCTTGCGCCTTCTAATTCGAAGAAACCAACAGATTCGACGCTTTGTATTTCTGTTCGCACTAGCTGGTATTATCGTGAAGTCATGTAGGACTAAGGAATATCGAGGAAAAGAGAAATAAGGGTTTGTTTTCACGAGGAGGTAAGCGTCGAGTTCTGGCAGTAACGATACTTTCTAGTTCTGGCAGGGACTCTTTTCAAGGGTGTACGTATATGGTGCGATCTATAGTTGATCAATATGCGTGTTTCAGCTGGTTTTGCTACTTTGGTAAAAATATGTTCCGTATCTACAGTGGTTGCAAAAAATATCCCCCCCCCCCAGTACATTTATTATTGCATCTATTTGCCAATTAATTCGATCCGATTATAATAAATTTCATATCGGTTAGTAGTACCTTTGGATCATTACAAACATTTGATACTATGAAAATGATATGTGGAACCTAAAAAACACTTCATGGGAAAGTAAGAGTATGTATAAATACTTTATATAGTCACTGCATATAAGTCGAAACCATTGGCAGACAAATATACCTGATTGCAACTAAGTATCTATGATTTTTTTATTTATATGCATAATAATAGCTCACGTTTGGATAACTGGGTGCAATAAATAGAAGATCATTTAATTGGAGACGAATTAACATTTCGTTGGAATAAATGGAATTCTACTGTAAGTTTATTCATATTGAAGTAGTTATTTCATATGTTCTGTACGAAAGTTTATTCGTAAAGAACGTATGTATTGTCAGAAAAAGAGTTTCATGAATATTTTTGTCTCATAAAAAGTTGAGTTCTACATTATACGTTATCATCGATTCGGTGTTTTATGATATAAAGATATAAAAATAAAAATATATATCGTGGATTCTAAATCGTGGTAGGGTGACGGAGATTCTACGATTCAAAATAAGAGAAAAATCGAGGAAAGTAAAACAGTGTTGGAGGTTTTACTATCCAATGTGTGCATTTGACAGTTACAAATAATTATTATGAGTTTTATATCGAATGCAATCTTTGGGTTTATTTATTATCAATACTTACTCATTAATACGTTCTTAGGGCGTGGAAATGAACATAATGAACAAAATAAGGGACAAGTAATAAGCTGCTCATTTGAAGTGTCCATTTTAGTTTTAATTGAGTCTAATCTATTATTTGCATTAAAATATTGTACGTTTGCATCACGAAAGTGTCAAATGTCAAGATTTTGAACAATAGTGAAATGATACTACATAGTGCTATTTAATATATATGGCGATTTAACATAATGCGTTATAATACTTTGATCACGCAATAATTGATTACTTGAAAGCCATTTAAATTAAACAAATTAATTGAGATATAATTCATGAATACGTGCTTGTTCAAGGATTCGTATCAATCACAGACATACAGGAGCGCACATGCAAACATGTCTGTGATTAAACTAATCTGAGAGTTATTGTGTATCATGAATATTTGCGTGTATATAGAATGAATATTATGATGTATTCCCACAAAATCACTCAACTGTAAATTTCTTTTTCTCTTAAATAACTCCAGATATGCTCGAATTTTTATTATAATAAAATAACAAATATAATTGGACCTCAGATGTTAGCATAATAAAACCTATAAATACCATATTAAAAGCTCTACATTAGACATTTTATACATTTTTGCAAATTATATACGTTGTGTAAAGAATTTTGTTCCTAAAAATTCATGAACATCCATAGTCCAAGATATAATGACATGAATACATTTTATATTTGAAAAATTACTAGCATAAGATTATAAAAGCTACCTGTATAGAAATTATACTATAATATAGAAATTATACTATAATATAGAAATAAGCAATGTAAATTTCTGTAACGGCTAAGTCATTTGTGATAATAGTTTGCAAACAAACCTTAAACTTTAGTGCTTCCTTGTCATAAGGGCTAGGCGTATAATCGACCAGAGCCCTGGCTCTGCAAAGTACAGGCCCGATAGACGTTGGACTGATAGCATCCCTGTCTTCGCAGGATATCGAGCTGTGATTGCTTCCTGCACGCACAAGTGCCTGCGTGCTCGAGCCACTTCCGCTTGGGAGACTTTCCACGCTGCTCGCGCTGCACGGGAACGCCTCGGATGATGTGCGGTCCTGACGCAACCTTGAAATCTTCCGTTGCACGTCGTGCCTCAAATTTCGTGCTCGTCCTGCGATCCCCGCCCTCGTATCGCCCTCAAGTAAAGCACTAGCTTCCGACTGGAAATTTTAACGAACGATTGCATAATATTGAAAAATAATGAACATCGTTCCGACTTTTTGCTTGTATCGATGGAAATGAAAAGAGGAACTTCACAATGGTAATAAGTGAATTAGGTCGAAGACTTACACGCAACGAATGCCCGTTTCTTCTTCTTTTTTCTTTTTTTTTTTTTTTTTTTTTTTTTTTT